>NC_054597.1:7185815-7485815 GCF_004785595.1 Juglans microcarpa x Juglans regia
TATTCGACGATGTTTTGCGAGATGCGGAATTTAGGTTTATTTGGCCGTGTTTTTGTTGCTACTGAAATGGAAGAAAAGCATCAAGGACAACATTTTTTAGATATGTATTTTTCATGCTCTTTCTTTTCCCGTAGCATGTGTTTGCCAGGCAATGATCCCTTTCAGTTTTCAGTTCTTGAGACGGGCTTCTTTTTGGGTATCTGAAATTTGAATCCGTCATGCTTAAACTCCAGCAAAAGGCAAACTTATTTGTTTAATAAACTAGAATAGAGACATTGATTTGAGGTAGATAGCCCACTGTAAAGTAAGAGTTTGCCGCACATTAATAGGGATAGGCCGCTATAAAATCATCTTATATTTGCAAAAGGAATGGAGAGAGAGGAGAGATGGTTTCAAGAAGGTGGTCAGCAGGTGTGTAAGAAAATCACAAGAAATGTTCTAAGCCATCCATCATACCACGTACAGTGGGGGAACTGGTAACTGGTGCCCGGGAAATATGGCGGTCCCCATTGCATGCTTTTGAAGTTATCACACTCATTTCTTTATTTATTTTTTCTGCTTTCTCTCCGCATATATGGTCAATTGTATGAGTTGGAACATATGTGTATTCAAATGCTTTGGTTGCTAGCTATTTGGCGACCAGCGGTCGATCTCGTTGGGTACTTTATATCATCACAAATGTGGAGTGTGTTTTGGTTTAGTTGTGAATGTCCCCAACATTGAAAATTTTGTAGACAAGCTAACAGAAGTGAGTCGATCGGATGCCAGCTCCCCTAATGTTTGAAGTATGGAATTTCCCAGTTCTGCTGTTTCTTCTTTCTCTCTTTTGCACTGATAATTGTTAGTTTGCAAACTGTGCAAGTACTCCTCCTCATCGTCATGGTACTACTGTCGTTCTTTGATAATTGAAATCGAAGAGCTTTGTTTTTGTCTCCTGTGGCTTCCTTTTAACAATATACTTCATATGCCTTCTTTTGTTCAGTAATCTTGGCTGCATCATTGTTTTAGTAAAATATCAAGCAAAGTCACAGACCATTCACACAAGCACTAAACCTGATTAATGCCTTATTTGTTTGAAATATCATATATTTTCATGTGGTTTTTGTTAATAATTATATTTTTAACATGGTTTTTTTCTTCATATAGAGATAACTTTGAATAATGTTTTGAATATGGAGGTCGAAGAACACGAGGTATTGTAACTTTTTGATCAATTGGGGTTTGTAATCATATATCAGCTTGCTTAAGTGAAGGAGAACAAGATATATAGGTATATCACACGGGCAAGTTGCAAGCAGTTCTTTTGTTAACTCCACAAGTATGAGATGAGTAATATTGCCCTTATTGGGTACATTGGTAGGTCCTCACAAGGTGACAATGTTTTCTCTACTCTGATGAACGATACATATCAACTTCTTGGTGTGGAAGCAAAAGATATATAGTTACCCTATAGAAGTATTTGCAAGATTATTTCACAAACATGTTGAAAAAGTTGAAGATATCAAGGCACAGTCCAAGAAAACTCACATATACTTATGAATGAAGCAATGTTTTAAATTCCGTTATGGTGATCATTCCGGTCTAAGTATTGGAACAGAACATTTCGGTATCGGTGCGTTCCTGTGTACCGTTTCGGGATTAACTATATATATTATATACATATTTATATGTACATATAAACTAACAACTAATAGAATAAATACATGTATATTTAAGTGTATATCATGTATGTGTGTATATATATGGAAGAATTGACTATTTATAAAATGAATATACATTGAAAAAATCACAAACTTGAGTTGAGATACAAAAAATAAAGGAAAAAAATAGAGAAATTATTAAAAATAATTATATTTAAAAAAAAAGAGAATGATAAGACATATTTAAAGTTACAAAAAAACAAAATTATATAAATATCTTTTATATTAAGAATTAATTAAAATCATCTAGATTTAAAATTTACAAAAATTCTATCCAATCATAAGAAAATTACAAAACTACTATTAAAACAGTCCGAAACGAAATAGGGCCTGAAATATCAATTTTGGGCAGAATGGTTGGAATTTGATCGGAATGGCCAAAATGAGCTAGAATTTGGAGTAAAACGGAACGAAGAAGTATAGTATACTGGACATTACATTGAAACAAAAAATTCCAATAAGAGCGGAACAGAATTTAAAACTATGGAATGAAGACCATTTTGTAATTGTAAATGACGGCATGTATTTATTTTACAAGGTTGATACGTGATAACTTTCCTTTTCCTCAGTGCCATTCATTCCCCTTCCCCCCCCCCCCCTCCAAAAAAAACTAAAACTCAAGGCAAGAATCGAGTGAGGTCTATTGTTAAAAAATTAATTTTTTTTTAATTAAGTGCCATACAATTTTTTGAAAAAGAGTGTGGTCTACTATTAAAATATTAATTTCTTTATGTTTACTCATTTTTTTAAAAAATATTACATAGTATTTACGCATTCCACGACTGTAAATATCGTTTCACAACTCGATGCAGTTCTTTTTAACTCATTCGTGTATAAGTTAAATAGTTGAAATTGCAATACAACTCATGCAAAAAAAAAAAAAATGATTAGGATATATATGTATATATATATATATATATATATATATATATACACACTCCCATTTTATATTTAAGAACAATTAAATTTAAAAATTTTGAAATAAGGTCGGGTTGAAAAAACCATTTTTCCCGTCATAAAGTTCAGGTTGGAAACTCAGCCACGTATGCTAAAATGCATATTCGGGATTGTGGCATTTTCGGATCGGGACGGGAAAATGAATTTCGGGTCGGGTGACCATTCTTATTTTGTTTATTTTTAAGAATTTAGATTAATGGCCTCAAATTTATTGTTTAAAATCTACGATTAATCTATAGTCATCATTGTTTCTAATATTCTTTTTTTTTTTTTTAAAAAAAAAAAACTATGATCATAATTTACATTTATTTTTATGGTAGCAAACACACGAGCCGAAATTTATAAATTTGTTAGTTCATTTAAAGAATGTAAATGGAAAGGAAAAAAAAAAAAAAAAAAATCTTATGGTACTTTTCACTATCAGATGAATTAATTCTCACAACCCGATTTGATTTGATTGCTAAATCATCAATTATCCTATAAGAATTGGAATTAGATTGATATAATTGTAATAGTTAAAAGATTTGTATCCCAAGAATATGCTAAGATCTGTCTGGATTAAGAAACCATAATCTCAAAATAATAATTATATTAAAAAATAATATTTTAATAATATTTTTTTTAATTTTTAACTTTTATCTAAAATTATCTTATCTCATTATTTAAACTGGCTAAATTATTGGCCTTTGCTAAGTCAAGGAAGAAGAAAACCAAATGTCAAAAACAGGTGAAAACGAAAATGATTAGCCAATTGATAGCCACGGGAATGTTCGAGGCATTCCCAACCTCCACAAGAGAATTCACATTCCAGACAATCGACGATTCCCTCTCACTCCTTTCTTACATATATCCCTCTTGGCTATGCTAACAGAATAACAAACTAGTCCCTACGTGGTCTAATGAAAGTAAAGAAAGAAAATACAATTAACTCAAATAAAAGCAACAAATAAAGGCTCAAGCTCCAGACACTTAGATTGTATTTATACGTTGAGTTGAATTTAGTTCTTTATAAATAGTAATGAGTTGAGTAGTAGATAAAATTATGTGAGACCTATTTAAACTGAGTTTAATGTGTGTTTAGATGTTAAAATAAATTTAATACTTTTTATGAAAAATTGAAAAAGGTTGTGGGTCCCACGTATAAAGATGTTTTAAGTTAAAAAAAGTTATAGATCCCATGTGTAAAAAGGTTTTGAGTTGGGATAAGTTTAGTAATTTGAGAGTTGAGTATTTAAATATTAGACTCAACTTAAAATTAGATTGAACTCAACTGAGCTCAACTGAGTTTGAAAACTTATTTGCCTTCAATTCTTCCAAACGTGTGTTTCCTTTTAATTCCTCATGACATCGTAATTTGAATTGGGGATAATTCCTGTAGTTTCTTCCTTGACCCTTGGTTGATACACGTGTTCTCACAGGGACTCATAACAGAATATCTTACAATTTATAAACCCTAAATTTAAGTATTATTATATGTATTTATAGTATTCCAACAGTAGTGTGCACGAGGCCTTGACATGCTTCTACCTAGGGTTGAGTATCGACTTTTCGGAGTCGATAGTCAATAAATCCGATTCTAATTCTGACTTAATCGAAGTTCGAATTTGAACTTCAACTTTAATTTACCCAGAATCTGACTCCGACTCTGACTCTATTAAAACAAAGTCAGATTTTAGTTTTTTTTTTCATGAATTTTTAGCTCACATTTTTAAACTTGCGTTGGGTTTTTGCCAAGTTTTAAACAAAACTTTACATATTACTGGATCATTTTTTTTTTGTGAGCTTCAAGTTTCAAGTTAATAAAAACATTACAAAAAGAAACAAATTTTAGATATGTCAAAAACAAAAAAAATATAACTAAAAATATTTCATATTGTATGCAAACTTGGAAAATCAAAAAATAAATAAATATAAAGTAGACCCTTTTGACTATCTTTTATATATTATCCCTCAGATTAGAGTTTTACTTCCAAATCAACTAAAAACAATAAAAGGATTGCTCAACCGTCTAATTACATGTTATTATACTACAATATTACATGTTATTAATTTATTATACTAGACTATTACATGTTATTATAATATACTATTACCAATTTTTCTAGTTACATGTTATAATAATATACTATTACCCAATTTTTCTAGTTACATGTTAGACTATTGCATATTACTCACGGTTAGCTAGTCAGGTGTATTATTTATATTAGTTTTGCTATACAACCTCCACCACACTCCATACTCCATATCTTTTTAAATTTTTTAATATATTTTTAAAATTTTTTTTTGAGTTTATTCTTTTTAAATTATTTCAAATTTTCTATTCATTACTCATATAATAAATATTTTAT
Organism: Juglans microcarpa x Juglans regia; assembly: GCF_004785595.1. Lineage (NCBI taxonomy): Eukaryota > Viridiplantae > Streptophyta > Magnoliopsida > Fagales > Juglandaceae > Juglans > Juglans microcarpa x Juglans regia. The sequence goes on from NC_054597.1 coordinate 7,190,821, forward strand.
AAAAGAAAAAAATAATAAAAATTTAAAAAAATATAAAGTGTGAAAAGGTTGTGAAGATTTATTCTATTTATATATTTGAATGTGTATGATAATAATACTATGATGTTTATATATACTTGACTATTAGGCTACTTATATTATAGTATAAGTATATTATTATATAATAATTAATACATACTAGTATAGTATTGAATTTAACTATATAAGTTATAGACTTTATATATGAGTATATATAATTAAATTTTTTTTTGTCAATAAATAAGAATTATTAAAATAGACAAAATCAAGTACACGAGACATATACAAGAACAACACCTATGCATGGAGTCAGAGGTATAAAGTCAGATTCAGATGTCGGTGTGGAGTCAAAGGCTAAAATAGGAGTCGAAGGTTAGAGTCGGTAAGAAAACAACTCCAACTTTTGGATACAAAAAGTCTCATCAACTCATTTAATCTAATCATTAGTATTTTTCCAAATGGGTAGGGTGTTCCTAATGCAAATTGCATTTTTTTTTTTTTTTTTTTGCTTTTTGTTTCAAACATTTTTTAAACACGCTTAAACATTAAAAAAAAAACACCAATCCAATAGTAACTTCCTTAACCATGAAGGTCCGGTTTGTATTCAAAACTCAACCCAATTTATCTCATTTCATTATTATAATTTTCGTAAATTCTCACACAAAATATAATAAACAATTCAACTTTTTCAAATATATAAATAATAAAAATATTAAAAAATAATATTCTAACAATATTTTATTAACTCATTTAAAACCATATCAACTCATCTTTGAATACAAACGGAGCCGACGAAAAAATATTAAAAAATAAAATAAAATACATGAGCGGTTAAATTGAAAGGTCAAACTCAAGGAATATAGTATAATTTTTCTTCTTAAATTTTTACACTAAATATAATAAATAATTTAATTTTTTTAAATTTTAAAATAATAATAATATTAAAAAATAATATTTTATTTAATTTTTAACTTTTATCTTAATTCATTATCTTAAATCACCGTTTAAAGTTCAAAGCCCTCGGAAGTCCAACTCCATGAAGAAAAGTAGAAAAGTAGAAAAGAAAAAAACAAAGAGAATTCCGACTCCAACAGTGCACAATAAATCAGATTGTCAAATTTTGGAGACGCGCTTTAATTTGGATATGGAGTTTAACGTTGGGTTTGGACTTTAAATTGAATTGAATTGAGTTGAGTTGAGTTGAGTTGAGATAATAAAATATTATTAAAATATTATTTTTTAATATTATTATTATTTTAAAATTTAAAAAAATTAAATTATTTATTATATTTTATATTAAAATTTAAAAAAATTATAATAATAAATTAAAATAAGTCAAGGTGAGTTGAGTAATTAAACAAGCCATGAGATAGATTAGAATGTGAATTAAAATTTGAATAAAATATTATTTAAATATTATATTTTAATAATATTAATATTTAAAAATTTTAAAAAATTAAATTATTTATTATATTTTATATAAAAAATTTTAAAAAAAATTAATAATGAGATAAATAAAATTAAACACTTCACTGTTCAAACAACCTCCTCAATCTTTCCGAGCAAGATTCCCTCAGCATTTATTTATAAACCCTCTCAATCCCTCAGATTGCGCCATTGCGGTTCTCACTCTCTCTCTCTCTTGCTATCGACTCTCTCTCTCCACTCTCCTCTTTCGGCTCCTCGCCTCTCCCTCGCTTCAGGTGTGGTCTCTAGGGTTTCTCACTCTCTTTGAGCTGCTCAAATTTTTGTTGTTGCCATCGGGGTTTTGGTTTCCCTGTTTGCCATTAGCTCATGATTTCATCTTATTTCCTATGCTAGGGTTTTTATGCGTTTCTAACTTTTCCTCTTTTTTCCCGGGCTTATTATATTTGTTAATTGGTTTACAATCTGGGAAAAAACTGCTTTACTTTTTTGGGGGTGAATTATCGGTAATTTGGCCACTGTTTTACTTGTCAAATTTATATGCCTATGTGTGTCAAGCTTGATGCTTTCATTGTGATTTTCTCATAGATGCACGGCCTCGTTAACTACTTGCCCAATCCGATTAGTTGGCTGCTTTATGTTCTTATTTGGTCTGTGGTGTTTTTTTGTCGAGTTCCGTGCCTAATGATGTTGATAGCAGGGTATCACTCGCACCAAATGTCTATTGATCTCAACGAGAAACATTTGACAAATTTTCGGTGTGATTTTGGTTTCAAGAATCGATGGGGAAAACATCGCGGCTGCCTCCTGGCTTTCGATTTCATCCAACTGATGTTGAGCTAGTTATGTACTATCTAAAGAAGAAAGTAATGCGGAAAAGATTCTGCTCTGAACCCATTGCAGAGATTGATATATACAAGTTTGCCCCGTGGGATCTTCCTGGTACGTGGAAAGTGTTATATACATGCTTTTTTTTTTTCACGATTAGCGTATTGTGCTTTCTGTGTGTTTCTACTAAAGGGTTTTTTTTTTTTTTTTTCCTTTCCATCCATCAGAAAGGTCAAGTTCGAGAAGTGGTGATCTGAAATGGTACTTCTTTTGTCCGGTGGAGAGAAAATACTTAAATGGGGCCAGAATGAATCGTGCTACTGAATTTGGGTACTGGAAAACCACTGGAAAGGACCGGCCTGTTCATTACAGTGAAGAGTTGGTGGGTTTGATAAGAACTTTGATTTTTCATCAAGGAAAGGCACCGGGAGGGCAACGAACGAATTGGGTTTTGCATGAGTACAGACTGGAAGGGAAATATCTGATTAATAATGGAGTTCAGGTAATGTCTGGTTATTTATCAATCTTTGTATCATACTCGTTCGTAGGATCGAAAGTTTTGCTTTGCTGTAATATATGTGCGCGTGTGTATGTATGCATAAGCTGATTGGAATTATTAGTTCTTTTCTCTTGCTACTGGAGATTCAGCGATCTTAGCTCATGTGCCCGTGTAATGCACGTGCATTTCAGAGGCCTTCTTAAGCTGGCCGTCATTTATATGTTTAGGCTTGGTGCAGAGCCATATAGGTTTCCAAAAATGAAGTTATTTACGTCCCATCCTAACGGCCAATTATCTAGCTGCACTTCTGGGACTTTTCCCAGTTCAGCATGTTCTGAAGAAACTCAAATGGTTTTTCTATATTTATGGAAGATTCTGTCCTACTTGGCTGTTTTAGGCATGTTTCCGTTTTCTGAAACTTCATTTTTTGTTTGGTCAGTGTGGTAGTAATAGCATTACAAATGATAAACGTGTTGTCATTATTGGTTTAGGATGCTGCAGATATGATCAGCACAGTTCCCCCCCCCCCCCCAAAAAAAAAAAAAAAAAAAAAAAGAAAAAGATATATTTGTGGTAACGTAGTGTTTTTTCTATGCATCCAGGCCGTATATTGTGAATGCTTGTCTCTCAAAGCACAGCCACTTGACAACCATAATCTCTTCTTAAAGGTTTACTGTTGATTGAATTTTATGTTATGCTGACACAGCATAATGTTGATATGCATTTACTGCCTCCATCTTTTATTATCTGTCAATCGTTCTATTTTGCAGATGTTCCATTTTTCCATCTGCTAAAATGAATCCATACAAGTATGTGACCTTACCTAATTGTGCCTAAAAAGTTGCGTCCTTCAAAATTTGGGAACAATATAAATTTATTTATTTTTTTTACTTATCCAAAGAATTATACTATTCAAGACAAAAATCAATAATTTCTTACCTTTTTCCCATCTGAAAAATGGAAAAAAAAAAAAAAAAGAGAAGAAAATGACAGAGAAATAATCCCCGTCTGTTTAAATGTTTACCAAGGTGGACAAATAGAATGAGGCAGAGGAGAGTAATTTATAGTAGTTATGTTTTGATTATATTTTTGCTCAAATTCTATATGTCATTTCTAGTTCTTTTCCTGCGTATATTATAACTAATACACTTGATCCTTATATGGTGGCTATATTTGAATTCATTCTCGTGGTGATTTTGTCTTGCAGAACACACACGTGCTTTGTATGATTTTTCAGAAAGATGGCCCAGGCCCAAGAAACGGTGCCCAATATGGAGCACCATTTAAGGAGCAAGATTGGAATGATGATGAGGAAAACTGTGTAGAAGCTGGCCCTTCTGTTTGTTTGTCTACCTTAACATCTGTACTGCCTGGGAACTGTAGCAGTTCAGTTATGGCTATCAACTCTGCTTTGGGTGGCACAGTTGCTGAGTCATGTTTATCTGAAACCATGCGATCTGACTCTGAGAGGCTTCCAGCCACCTGCACTAATAACATTGTTTCAAAGGAATTACCGCAAGCTTTGGATGATTGGGATATTCTTTCAGCTGTGCTTGCTAGTGATGATGATAACATTCTTTCAAAGGAGTTACCGCAAGCTTTGGGTGATGGGGATATTCTGCCAGCCGTGCTCGCTAATGATGGTGATAATATTCTTTCAAAGGAGTTACCGCAAGCTTTGGATGATGGGGATATTCTTCCAGCTGTGCTTGCTAATGATGGTGATAATATTCTTTCAAAGGAGTTACCGCAAGCTTTGGGTGATGCGGATATTCTTCCCACTGTGCTTGCTAATGATGATGATAATGTTCTTTCAGTATTTGCTTCCTTTATGGAAGATGACAAAAATAAGGTGTGTAGCAGCCTTTGCCAATTTTTTATTGTGTTAGTGATGGTGGGACTTATAGGTGTTACTTATTCTTTAATGGTCATTATTCATTTCTGACTTACCTGGAAGTTTGTATCTGTACTTCAATTTTCTGAATGTTTTTCTTGCTCTTTTGCAGAATCTCAGTCATGGACTGAATCAAGCTGCTCATTATTTGGATATGGATATTTACAAAGACTTGGAAGATCTGGAAACTAGTTTTCCTGGGCACCTTGGTATAGATATGAATGATCTCGAGCTGCCGCTGGATGCTTTTCCCAGACTCCCATAATAGCATTCTGTCGGTAAAATTACTGTACAGAAGCGAGTGGTTGTATTGTTCCAATTTTCTTCTACTGTGAAATTTATTAAGATGCAACTTATTATGTACCGTGATTGTATGATGTTTCCTTTCATTTGGGTTGCTGTAAGCTAAGCAAGCTCTGCCAGCTTGTATGGCCTTAGATTGTGCTTTATTAAATGAAATTTTGGTCATCTTTTCTAATCTTGCTTGCGAATTCCTGGCGTGCGTTTGTGTATATTACCTGGAATCAATTCTATGAAGTTATGAAGAGAATATGTTGAAGTAGAAGCAGCCGTGCATAAAATTTGAAAGACACCATCCTGATTTGGATGGTTCGGACCCGAAAGGTCCGCATATAGCTATAGATGGTATCCTTGTTGAGAATTATATACGTTTGGAATGGCTCGATTGTTTTCTGAGATGATATAAGTTGAGTTGAGATTAAAATTAAAAAGTTGAATAAAATATTGTTAGAATATATTTTTTAATATTATTTTTATTTTAGAATTTGAAAAAGTTGAATTGTTTATTTTATTTTGTGTGAAGATTTGAGAAAGTTATAATGATGAGGTGAGATGAGATAAGATGAGATGTTTCCTGAAAACAAACGTAAATCCTTTTATCATCATCAAACCAGCTCTTCGCTATTATTTCCATATTTTTTGTTGGATTGTTTTTCAAAATTATAATTTCCAACCTTTTAGGTTGAACATCGTAGCTTATTCCAGAATGCAAGTGAATATGCATTCTCTTGCCTTGTCGTTTTCTTTTTATTAGATAGTAATTCTTACACTTGGTTTTATAAATCCAAACAGAAAATTTTTATTTTTGATTTTCATAATACTCATCCGTAACTTCTCATGTGAAACAAGTGTTTCTTTTTTCCAGTAGACATCATTTGAACAACGAAGTTGGTAGAAGTAACTTATTTTGAAAAAATACAAGAAAATAAAAGCGATAGTGAAAGTGTAAATAAATTTATAACCCTTGAAATTTTTTCTTGAAGTATAATAATTTATACCTGTGTTTTCACACTGTTTTTTAGCTCTGACTCAGCTAATTCACTGCGCCACCAATCTAAAAGAAAATATGATTAGAAAACAGAGTATGTTTGCACACTATGATGACACTCCCGTTAGGATATTTGTTCCAGAAGTTGGTTGGTAGATAGGAAAATTGCAAGCATCTGAATTGTGCACATATAATCTCTATTTATAGATTGGCAAAGTACAATACCATTGACAAGGGATACAATCAAACGATTCTCTTGACACTTCCTCGACCAACACTCCACGGGAAATCATTACCTTGGAGAGGATGAAAACCCAATAGGTACACCGGTTGGTGAGTGATTACACCCCTCAAATCTACCCGACCATTTTGGTCAATCAGTCATTCATCCTAAGTGTTTATACAACCATGTCTTGACATATTACGTATTGTGTAACAATTTTAATACGACTTTGTCTCATATGTAGCACTCAAATTATATAGTTTCTTCTTTATTTTAAGAATTTTAGATTAACGGAGTTAAATTTATTGTTTAAGATCTCCAGTCTCCTCTTTCGGCTCCTTGCCTCTCCCTCGCTTCAAGTGTGATCTCTAGAGTTTCCCACTCTCTCAGAACGTTTTCTATTATTTTCTTTTGGTTTCATTGGGGTTTTAGAGCTTCTGTTTTATTGTTTTCTCTTGGGGTTTTTGGTTTCCCTGTTCGACATTAGCTCGTGATTCCATCTTATTGTTTTCTCCGGATTTCCATATTCTCATTTTTTTCGAGCTTATTGGATTTGTTAATTGGTTTAGAATCAGGTTTTTTTAACCAACATAGGAAAAAACTGCTTTCTTTTATTTTATTTTATTTTTTTGTTGAGAGTTGTATTATCTGAAATTTGGCCATTGTTTTACTTCTCAAGTTTATATGGTTGTGTGTCAAGCTTGATGGATTCATTGTCATTTTCTCAAAGATACAAGGCCTCGTTAACTCTGCTCTTAGAGAATTAGTATTGGCTTCATCAAAATTATCTTTAAAATTTGATAAAAAGTACATACTTTTCATAAATTCAAAACCTCTCTGACTATAACCCTACATTTGATTAGTCAAGATAATAATATAATATTATTTTTTTAATCATAATATTTTTATTTTTTTTCATATTTTGTAATTACACTAACTATATGTTAATTAATAATAATATTTTTTCTTTAACATATTTCAAAACTAAACACAAAAATGAAAGTAAAGTGAAAGGGTGTTCGGAGGAAGTGAAAATCGTGAGAAATGAAAATTGAAAAACAAAGTAATTGAGGTAATTTTTACAATAAAATATTACTTTTGAAGATGAATAATACATATTCAAATTTGAAGATATACTTAAAATTGTTGTAACTCAAAGTTCAAGTTTTTACTTTTTGAAGAAGTCAATGTAGATCATTTTATCTATATTTCTTCAAATATTGAAAGTGCATTGGCTTTTGAAGAAGCTAAACTCAATGCCAATGCCAATGTTACGTGCAAAGATTTGAAAATCCAACTTTGACTTTAATTCCGCATCGTCGAAATCAAAGCTCCAATAAAATAGAATTAGAATTTGTTTTTTTTTTTTTCTTTTTTCTAAGTCGGAGTTGGACTCGAAGTTGGACTCGATGTTGCTTTCTAACTGACCCTGCCCTGCTTCGACTTTGACTTTGCCTTTAACCTTCAACTATGATTGTGTACATAAGTTAAAAAAATGTATATTATTTATATATTGATCTTATATATACTCATATAAAAAGTCTATAGTTTATATAGTTAAATTTAATACTATACTAATATATGTTATTTATTATAAATAGACTAAAAGCTTATTACATGTAAATATCATAGTATTACTACCATCATAATGAAATAAGTTAGACACTGGTATTTTTAAGTTTAGTATAATATGTTACTAACGTGTAATTACTATAATATAATAACATGTAATTAGGCACTAAAAATAAGTCTAATATAGAAATAAGTTAGATACTATTATAATAAAATGTAATACAATAATATAATAATATGTATTAGATATTATACGCCTAGTATAGAATAAAATAGGAACTAGCATACAAATAAGTCTAGTATATAAGTTAATAATACATAATTACTATAATATAGTAAGATATAATTAAACACTAATGAATTAGTAAGTTTTAATAATCAATACTAACAATTAAATTTAGTGTTAAAAAAATTATAAAAACCATAAAAAATGAGATTAAAATTAATTTTAGGGTTTAAAAAAATAGGATTTGGTTTAGGATTTAGGAAAAAAAAGGGTTTAGAAGCCCAAAACAGCAGTAGCCCAGTCCAAAACAGGGTTCAGGGCAAAATACGGCGTCGTCTGATCAATATAACGCCCAACCCAACCAAAATTAAGTAAAATGGTTTTTTAGAGGAGGAAACGGCACCGTTTAGTATTTAGGGTTAACCCCCTCCTAGGTCGACTTCACAGTCTCACTCTCCGACCCGTGCCTTCTCTCCTCTCTCTCTCTCTTCTCCCGGCGCCGTTTTGTAGTTAGGGTTTGTAATACCCTCCCACCGTGACCTCACTAAGTCTCACACTCAGACCCGTTCCGCCCGCCGTGCAGCGGTCCCTCTACTCGTTCTAAGCACCTAGAATTTCCCCTGCCCCTCGCCGTCGATTCTTTCTCCCCTCTCGGTATTTTTTCAAGAATCGATGCGGAAAACATCGCGGCTGCCTCCTGGCTTTCGATTTCATCCAACTGATGTTGAGCTAGTTATGTACTATCTTAAGAAGAAAGTAATGAGGAAAAGATTCTGTTCTGAACCCATTACAGAGATTGATATATACAAGTTTGCCCCGTGGGATCTTCCGGGTACGTGGAAAGTGTTATATACAGGCGTTTGTTTTCACGATTAGCGTCTTGTGAATTCTGTGTGTTTCTACTAAAGTTTTTTTTTTTTTTTTTTCCCATCCACCAGAAAGGTCAAGTTCGAGAAGTGGTGATCTGAAATGGTACTTCTTTTGTCCGGTGGAGAGAAAATACTTAAATGGGGCCAGAATGAATCGTGCTACTGAATTTGGGTACTGGAAAACCACTGGAAAGGACCGGCCTGTTCATTACAGTGAAGAGTTGGTGGGTTTGATAAAAACTTTGATTTTTCATCTAGGAAAGGCACCGAGAGGGCAACGAACGAATTGGGTTATGCACGAGTACAGACTGGAAGAGAAATATCTGGCTAATAATGGGGTTCAGGTAATGGCTGGTTATTTATCAATCATGGTATCATACTCGTTCGTAGGATCGAAAGCTTTGCTTTGTTGTAATATATGTGTGCGCGCGCGCGTGCGCGTGTATGCATGCATAACCTAATTGGAATTATTAGTTCTTTTCTCTAGGTACTGGAGATTCAGCAGTCTCAGCTCATGTGCATGCGTAATGCACGTGCATTTCAAAGGCCTTCTTAACCTGGCCCTGTCATTGATATGTTTAGGCTTGGCGCAGAGCCACGTAGCTTTGCAAAATAAAGTTGTTTACGTCCCATCCCAACGGCCAATTATCTAGCTGCATTTATTGGACTTCTCCTTGTTTAGCATGTTCTGAAGAAACTCAATTTTTTTTTCTGTATTTATGGAAGATTCTGCTCTACTTGGCTGTTTTAGGCATGTTTCTGAAATTGGTGATCACCATTTTTTTTGTTAGGGCTAATACTTGTCAGTTTAATGTAAAGTTGTGAGGTTCATTTTTAATTAAAATCTACCTTTCAACATCACTCGGGTTCCGAGTGAAAGGTCAGGGGACTCTCGTATTAGTCCGGCCATGACTGATTTTTCTGATCTAATTTTTGACTTGGATTTGGTCGATTTACCTTTGGCAGGGGGAAATTTTACTTGGTCGAATGGGAGGCATGGGCTAGGTTGGAAAGATTTATTGTCTCTTCCTCTTGGGAGGTACACTTTCTTGACCTAGGTCAGAAACGCCTTCCAAGGTTAAGTTCTGATTATCTTCCCATCTTATTGGATTGTGGGGGTCTTCATGTGGGGTGGAGATGCTTTAAATTTGAGAATATGTGGTTAAAAGTTTAGGGATTTGTGGACAAGATGAGATCCTGGTGGTCCTCATATCAGTTGACGGGTACTCCTAGCTTTGTTTTAGCTGGGAAAATTAAAGCTTTGAAAAAAGATCTGAAAATATGGAATGGGGAAGTCCTTGGGAACATTGTTGATAAGAGGAAATCCCTCTTTGAGGAACTTCATTGTTTTGAGGAAAAAGAGGATGCGGGCCCTCTCGGTTGATGAAATGGAAAGAAAAAATGTTGTTGCGATTGAGCTGGAAAAAATTATACTTATGGAAGAGATTTCTTGGCGACTCAGGCCCTTTGGTTGAAGGAAGGGGATAGGTGCACCAAATTCTTTCATAGAGGTGCTTCACTGGGATGGTATCACTGTTCTGACATTAAGGATCACATTGTTCATTTTTTATGAAAAGCTTCTTACAGAACAATATCTTTGAAGAACCAAAGGTTGATGGGTTGGTTTTTGATTTGATCAATCAGTTTACTGCGGCTAGGTTGGAGAGAATGTTTGAAGAGGAGGAGGTGTTTAATGTGATGAGAGGGATGGACAAAGACAAAGCCCGGGACCAGATGGCTTTCCCTTGGCTTTTTTTCAGGCTTGTTAGGACATTGGCTGATAATTTGGGTTTTAAGGTATCTTCTTTGCCAATGAAGTATCTTAGTCTTCCCTTGGGGGCACCTTATAAATCCAAGGCATCGTGGGATGGGGTTATCAGAGGGATGGACAAAGACAAAGCCCGGGACCAGATGGCTTTCCCTTGGCTTTTTTTCAGGCTTGTTAGGACATTCGCTGATAATTTGGGTTTTAAGGTATCTTCTTTGCCAATGAAGTATCTTATAAATCCAAGGCATTGTGGGATGGGGTTATCGAAAAGATCAAATGTGGATTGACTGGTTGGAAAAGGATTTATTTGTCTAAAGGGGAAGAAACACCTTAATCTAGGGCACTTTATCTAACCTCCCAACTTATCTTCTTTCTTTATTTCCATTGCTTGCAGGAGTGGCTAATAGAATGGAAAAGATCTTTCTCGCTTTCTTGTGGGATGATTTGGAGGATGAGAAAAAAATTACATTTGCTTAAATGGGACAGGATTTGTATTTCCTTATCTTTATGGAGGTTTGGGGGTTAGAAAGCTGAGAACTTTTAATAAAGCACTTTTAGGGAGGTTATGGCGGTACCATCAAGAAAGGGATGCCCTTTGGAGGACAGTTATTGATGTCAAATTTGTGAGCATTTGTAGCAACAGTGTTTGTTCTCTGCATCCAGTCTATATATTGTGAATGCTTTTCTCTCAAGCACAACCACTTGACAACCATAATCTCTTAAAGGTTTGTTGTTGATTGAATTTTATGTTATGCTGACACAGCATAATGTTGATATGCATTTACTGCCTCCATCTTTTATTCTCTGTCAATCATTCTATTTTGTAGATGTTCCATTTTTCCATGTGCTAAAATGAATCCATACAAGTATGTGACCTTACCTAATTGTGCCTAAAAAGTTGCATCCTTCAACATTTGGGAACAATAGAAGTGTTATTTTTATCATTTTTATCATTTATCCAAAGAATTATACTGTTCAAGAGAAAAATCAATAATTTCTTACCCTTGTCCCATCTGAAAATGGAAGAAAAAGAGAAGAAAATGGCAGAGAAATAATTCCTGTCTGTTTGAAAGTTTACCAAGGTAGACAAATAGAGTCAGGCAGGGGAGAGTAATATATAGTAGTTATGTTTTGATTATATTATTGCACTTGTGCTTTTGGTCACATTCTATGTCATTTCTAGTTCTTTTCCTACATATATGTATAACTAATACACTTAGTCCTTATATGGTGGCTATATTTGAATTCATTCTCGTGGTGACTTTGTCTTGCAGAACACACACGTGCTTTGTATGATTTTTCAGAAGGATGGCCCAGGCCCAAGAAACGGTGCCCAATATGGAGCACCATTTAAGGAGCAAGATTGGAATGATGACGAGGAAAACTGTGTAGAAGCTGGCCCTTCTGTTTGTTTGTCTACCCAAACACGTGTGCTGCCTGGGAACTGTAGCAGTTCAGTTCTGGCTGTCAATTCTGCTTTGTGTGGCACGGTTTCTGAGTCATGTTTATCTGAAACCATGCAATCTGACTGTGAGAGGCTTCCAGCCACCTGCACTAATGACATTGTTTCAAAGGAGTTACCGCAAGCTTTGGGTGATGGGGATATGCTCCCAGCTGTGCTTGCTAATGATGATGATAATATTCTTTCAGTATTTGCTTCCTTTATGGAAGATGCCACTTTGATCTCAAATGAAGATAACAAAAATGAAGATGATTGGTATGATGATGAGGAAAACTGTGTAGAAGCTGGCCCTTCCGTTCGTTTGTCTACCCCAACATGTGTGCTGCCCGGTAACTGTAGCAGTTCAGTTATGGCTGTCAACTCTGCTTTGGCTGGCACGGTTTCTGAGTCATGTTTATCTGAAACTATGCGATCTGACTGTGAGAGGCTTCCAGCCGCCTGCACTAATGACATTGTTTCAAAGGAGTTACTGCAAGCATTTGGTGATGGGGATATTCTTCCAGCTGTGCTTGTTAATGATGATGATAATGTTCTTTCAGTATTTGCTTCCTTTATGGAAGATGGCACTGTGATCTCAAATGAAAATGACAAAGATAAGGTGTGTAGCCGTGCCAATTTCGTATTTTGTTAGTGATGGTGGGACTTATAGGTGTAACTTATTCTTTAATGGTACTTATCAAAAAAAAAAAAAAAAAACTTATTCTTTAATGGTCATTATTCAATTCAGACTTACCTGGAAGTTTGTTTCTGTACTTAAATTTTCTGAATGTTTTTCTTGATCCCTCTACTCTCTTTTGCAGAATCTCAGTCATGGAGTGAACCATGAAGCTGCACATTATTTTGATATTTACAAAGACTTGGAAGATCTGGGAAACACAGCTAGCCTGAGTAAAAATGAATACAATTTCTATAATGGTCAGCAAGCTATTTTCTCTCCGGACCTTCGAATAGGTATAATCGATCTCGATCCGCCGCTGGATGCGTTTCCGGACTCCCACAATAGCATTCTTTCGCTAAAATTACTGTACAGAAGCGGGCGGTTGTATTGATCCAATTTTCTTATACTGTGAAATTTGTTAAGGTGCAACTTGTTATGTACCGTGATTGTATCAATTCATTTGGGTTGCTGCAACCTAAGCAAGCGCTGCCAGCTTGTATGGCCTTAGATTATGCTTTGTAAAATGAAGTTTTGCTCATCTTTTCTAATCTGACTTGCGAATTCCTGGCGTGCGTTTGTGTATATTACCCTGGAATCAATTCTATGAAGTTGTGAGAGAAATATGCCTTATACCGGGAGTTGAAGTAGAAGCAGCCGTGCATAAAATTGAAAGAAGGTATAGACGCGATCTTGAGTTGGATGGTTCGGACTCTTCCTTTTTGGTTCAAGGAGCAAAGATTTAAGGTTTCATTTACTACACACCAGTTCAAAATAATTTTAGATACAGTCATGTCTTGTGCGACACTTGCATTCTGATTATAAATATAATTTTTCCAAAGGTTAATAAATGTAGTCGGCTTGTAAAGAATGGAGTTACTTCTTTAGCTCTCCCCTTCAATCACAGGAGAGTGAAATTTAATGCCACCTTGAATCCACTCGACCGTGTAAGCTGTAATTCTTCTTTGATTATTATTCCCAGAACGATTAAAAAGAAGAAAAAAAAAAACCCTCCCAAGTAGGGGTGAAAATGGTCCGGTCCAGTCCGGCGAGGACCAAATTCATTTTTCCGGACCGGACCGGACCAGCTATCGGTCCAGCCTAATTTTTTTTTTTTATTTTTTTAATAAAAAAATTATTTAAAATACTAAATTAAATTAAATGACTTATTAATGTGGATTATGTAACAAACTCAATAAAAAATATTTTATATGGTCAATGATAATAAATTAAATGAAAATTATATTACTAATTTATATAATTACTATATAATTAACTAATTGATATTATATATTAGTTAATTCATAGAATATTAACAAGTGTTAATAACATATTTAAAATTTTATATTGTTAACAGTGATAGGTTAGATGAAGATATATAAAAAATAATGTTAATTTATAGAATATTAACAAGTATTAATAATACATTTAAAATTTTATGTTGTTAATTGTACAATTATTATATATATATTTTTTTCATTCGATCCGAGTCCGGAAAAACCCTGGATCGTGAACCGGACCGAAACTTTTCGGTCCTCTAAAATGTAGATTGGACCGAACTGGTCTAAGTCTCGGTCCGGTCCGGTTCGGACCAAAACAGTCAATCCGGTCGGTCCGACCAAGCCGTTTATCACTCCTACTCCCAAGTCCATATTGAAGAGCTGCTCTGAAAGTGGAAAGGTCCTCATACAGCTATAGATGTCATCCTTGTTGACAATTGTATACATTTGGAATCTAAACCCTTTTATCATCATCGCACCAGCTCTTCGCTATTATTTCTCTATTGGGGTTTCAAGGTGGTGAACTTTCTAGTTTAACTAGAATAAATCACGTATCATTATTTCATCAATGTCAACAGTAACGTTTGTGTTAGCTGGAATTTGAGAATAGAAATAGACGCACAACGAAACATATACACTAAGGCAAGGACCAGTGCGGGTTTTGCTTCATTAGATGAAGGGCCAAATGCATATTTAAAGTTAAATGGCAGCAAACCATCCCATATACTTTCACTACCTTTCCTGTAATAGAATAGAAGATGCAAGAAACAAGTCCAAGCTTTCATGAATGAATTTAGCAGCATATCTGTGCATATTTCGATTAATCTAAATAGGAACATCTTGTGGGTAATCCTGTGGGTGTCGTCTGATGGTCTCTCTCAACAGTTTCTCCTGCTCACTAAGATTTGAAGGGGGGACATCATACACGTCTGTGAAAAGCTCGGCGAGTGGAGATTTCTCTACTTTTTCTGCCTCTTGAATTGCCTGCAATAGCTGTTGGAGAAGTGTCATGGGTTAGACATTTGCAACAAATGTATTATTGAATTTAACACTGGGCGTGAATCTAAAAGAAAAATCACAGGAGTGGTTTCCAAAGAGCTGCTAACTGTAGTGGCATCTTTGTTGCAGATTGTGACTCTAATGGCCTATGAACTACGCATTTTGCAGCTTTTAAAGATTGGATTGTGGTATGTCATACAATGTGTGCATTATTTAGTCTATTTCCTAAAATACATAAATGTTAATTGTGCCCTGAACTTACCGACATATAGCTATTAGCCTATAAATCATCAAGTTTTTTCAATCTAGTGACAAAGGAATACATATCATAAAGTTTTTTTTTTTTTTTTTATTATTTGTTGGTTTGTTTTTCAAAGTTAGAGTGCAGAGACTACAGGAAAGACTTTTCTTCCAACCTTTTATGTTCAACATCTTAGTTTCTTTCAGGATGGAAGTGAATGTGCCTTCTCTTTGCCTTGTCGTTTTCTTTTTATTAGGTGGTAATTCTTACACTTGGTTTTATAAATCCAAATAGAAAACTTTTGTTTTGATCTTCAGAATGCTCATACATAACTTCTCATATGAAACTAGTGTTTTCTTTCTTCCAGTAGGCACCATTTGAACAATGAAGTTGGTAGAAGTAACTTGTTTGAAAAAGCACAAGAAAATAAAAGCCATAATGAAAGTGTAAATAAATTTATGACCCTTGAAATTTTTCTTTTAAGTACAGTAATTTATACCTGTGTTTTCACACTGTTTCTTAGCTCTGACTCGGCTTCACTGCACCACCAACCATTGCTCTCAATCCATTTTCTAAATCTAGCTACAGGATCTCGAGCCGATCTCCACCATTCAATCTCATCAACTGGGCGGTACTTGGTGGAATCATCAGAAGTGGAGTGATGCCCCACACGATATGTAAGAGCCTGTCAACAAAAAGATGGTGTTGAACATCAGAATGTGAGATATGTAGGTTTAACGCTAAACCTTTTAGTGGCCCAATGAACTGACAAGTACAGGCTTAATTGACCTCAATCAAGATTGGTCTTTGTTCACTGATTGCCATTTCACGCGCAGCGTGAACTGAACTATAAATTGCTAGAGCATCATTACCATCCACTCGAATACTTCGAATCCCATAACCACGGCCTTTAACAACAACACCATCACCTGCCAGTTAAAAAATAGCATGAACAGATTAGAATGTGGACTTAAAAAAGATGCAGTAACAGGAATTTTAAGTGCAAGAAAGAACAATGATAGGGAAGAGTACTTCGAAACTGATCTGTAGTAGGGGTACTAATAGCCCAGCCATTGTTCCGACAAAAAAATATAACCGGGACCTCCCTAACCGCCGCAAGATTCAGAGCAGCATGGAAATCTCCCTAAAATTATTAGGTGTAGAGAAAACAAACAACCAAAAGCCGCAGTCAGTGAACTCAGTGTCTCCCGGACTGCTAGACAGGTAATGAAAATGTAATCATTAAGTTTTTCATTGTCTTGGGTAAGGGTGTCTGTTCTATTAATTATGTATAATGAAGATGAGGAAAAAATATTGAAATCATACTACCTAGTTTAAGGTGTCAATAACTGTCTTGGCGTCCTAAGAGTGGTGCAATAAAGGAAATGGGTTACAGTATAGACAACTACAGTGAAAAGAACTACCAGACACATTCAATAACTTCATTTTTTTATGCTGCAAGAAATAGCCTCTGTTCACCTCACTGGTGCCGCCGTCACCAAAGTAAGTAATTACGCATGCATTTCTTCTGTCCATCTTCAATGAATATGCAGCACCCACTGCATGGGGAAGTTGTGTACTGCAAAACAGGTAGGAATTATGTGGCTCTCATTTTCAACAGATGATCAGAAGCAGAGATACATGGTTTGATGGGCCATGGCAAACAAAACTTTCTTAAATTTATGGTTTGAACCTTTAGATCTGAGCTTAATTGTACACAGGGTATATTGTTGCTCTCCCTACATGAGAAAACAACAATATAAACAGTTTATAACTTACGCAATTGTTGCTGCCACAGTGAAGTAATTATGCTTGTTAGACCCATAATGGATAGGCATCTGCCTCCCTTTTCCATTATCAGCTTTGTTTCCAAAACACTGGTTTGCAAATTCCTTCAGAGTGAAACCACGCCACAATAGGACCCCAGGTTCCCTATACTGCAGAGCACAAGAAATTTTATTCTTGCAACATTCTCAGTATCACTCATGTCCAGGGGAATCTAAATCCTACGAATATGTACTGCTTAGAGGAATAGTAAAGCAAGTACACATGTCTATGTGTGTGCCTGTAACCTGAGGGAAGACAAGGTCATCAATGGTAAGAGCTGCTGCTGATGCAATGTTAATGGCCTCTTCTCCAATTGTAGTGGCGTAAAATGAAATTCTTCCTTGCCGTTGTGCCTCATAGAAAAAAGCATCCATGGTTTGCAGAGTAACCATGTCACTGTACATTTTTATAGCCATTTCCTCACTGACCTATTCGCCATAAGAGAGGTTTGTGTTGGATTTATTTTGAGAAGATTAGTACAAAGAGAATGACTTCATTTGAGAGGGGAAAGAATAAAGGAGGAATACTTTCTTAAATTTGCTGCAGAGAATCAGCTGCCCATCATCGTCAAGGACCCGGTAACAGTGTGCCCGCTCAACAGGGGATTCAGATATGAACCTCATCTCAGAAGTGAATGCAACCTTTCCTCCCGGGAAATCTAAGATCTGCTGAGAAAGGGATATTCAATAAATGCAGATACAAGAAGACGCAAATTCATGAAACGCAGACAAAACAAAGTGTGTAGATTAGACTAAGACGATGAAAGAAAAACTGAAGACAATTAAGATAAAAAAAAAATGCATGATTTGATATGCTGTATCAGACATCCAATGGTACTTTGGAAGCAACTTCAAGAAAACTTCTGCTGGCCTGCTGAGGGTCTTGTTAAGTCTGTTCTAAGGTTAACCTTCTTTGATAGAATATCGTGACCCATATTCAGCATTACTAATTTCCACAGATTGACTTCAAACGAAAAGGAAGTGGAAAAGCTTGCTTACTAATCATTCCACCAATGGTCACGAGAAAATTATATGGCAAATCTTTGCATGACCTCCCTTCAAATGTTATAGAAATCAGAGAGGTTAGTAGAAGTCATTCTTTTTCCATGTAGCTTCCAAAAAGACTGATAGGTTTGAATAATAAAACCATCTCAACCCATCTCATCTCAACATTACAATTTTCACAAATTCTCACATAAAATACAATAAATAATTCAACTATTTCAAATCCCAAAACAATAATAATATTAAAAAAAAATTCTAACAATATTTTATACAACTTTCAACTTTCATCTAAAACCATCTCATCTCATCTCACTATCCAAACCCCAGCTTAATGTTATATGCTCACGAAACATTATTAATGCATTTTTATCATGACAATGGCACAAGTTAGTAAATATGAAAGTTTTCATTTTCATAAATCACTCCTAATTTTAACGAATGATTTAATAGTGACCATAATAATGGTATGTTATTTCAATATAAATGAACATTCAGCTTGTACTCATCATAAAACTGCTTTCTTGAACACTGAGATGTGATTTGAAATTGACCAAGTAGAAATGAAGTTGGGTGAATGAACATTATTTGCAATATGGTATTCCTCCGCCAGAAGTGAGAGCATCTAATAAAATTGGAGAATCCTCTTCCTAAAAAACCATGAATAAACATTATCTTTCTGTAATATTTACATCTCCTGCATACTTAGCGATACAAGGGGCAAACCACAAACAAAACACCAAACAATAACAAATAACTGTCATTTCGGGGAAGATGCAGAAAGCAAACATCTCTCAACTCTCCTAGGAAAATCTAAGGCCATCCACACAAGTTTTTCCTAACATGATATTTAATTACATTGCACCAAGTTGATCAAGGAGGGCTATTTTTTCCATTTTGATCGAATGGGAGGAAACTAAAACTAAGAACTGAACATGCGTTATTTACCTTTTTTCTTATTTATCAGATTAAATACAGAAATCCCTTTCAAGGGAACAGAGCTTATAGTGATAGGATGCACCCCAAGGATGTGCACCTCAAAGGACTCATCGTTGTTGATATTCTAAACTTCAAGTTTTTACTCCAATAAGCTCTTTTCTCTTATCTCTACATTCTGTATTTCGGGCACATGATCGACTTATTAGTAATCTGCAATTAAGCCACACTTAGTACACAGCAGAGAAAATTTTATTTGTGAATAAATTAATATATATATATATATATATATATAAAAGATTCTCAAAATGTTGCACTAATTTAGTTTCAAATTATTTAACATAACCCGTTAATGTTGTGTCCCTACAACTCATGAGATATACCCAAGGCAACTTTCCTATCCAAAGAATAAAAGGACAAGATATCCTTCTGGGCAACAAACTACTGCTGAGCTTTTGAATATGTTATTCGTACCAAAACACAATTAAACTTCCTTTTCAATTCCTTACTTCGGAGATAAAGTTTAAAAAAGGAAACTTTAGATGAAACTTATGAAATAATAAGCAGAAGCATGGAAGAGAATCAAAATGTAAACCTCAATATCTGCTCGCCAATTTGCACTTGCTACTAGTTCCACATGAAGCACATTAAAATTAATCAAACTATGAGAAAAGCATCGAAAACTTTTTTTACAAGTAAAAAAAGCATAAAAAACTCAATCATTTGAGCACGATCGAACAGACAATGCAAAATACAATCAAATATTACATAAATAAAGGACTGGTTCTGAGCATATCAGAGTTCAGACCAAAAAACGTAATATATCTAAATTTAAAAAATGGAATTAAAGTTCACATTCAGCGCGTACCTGATAATGATCAACGTCATCAGGAGAATTGAACTGTTTTTCGGTTTTGACTGATTCGAAACGGCGAGAGGAGTAAAGCGTTGCTTTATCACAGAAATTTGCATCTGGGTCTCTGACATTTTGAGTTCTCAGAGAAGAAAATGGAGGTTCACGATGATGGGTTAAAGAACTCCAGCAAGAACATTGGCTGATCATGCTCAACAAACCTACTTTAGATTGGAGACAATTGATAATGGCTCTCGATGTTCTCAGACAGACGGCCATTACGGAAAGGCTGAGGGCTCAAGGAGATTGAAAGTTTCAAGATGAAAAAAAAAAAATTGAAGTGAAAATGGAGAGCGAAAGAAACTGAGAGCCTTTTGTCTGTTATGATGTTTGTGGGTGGTAAAGGAATCCTACATAGATTCGAAGGCCGAACCGAAGTGTAAATGGAGAGAGAGAAACATAAAGAGTTGGTGCGGATTATTGAAAAGTACTGTACTATCTGCGAGCATCAATTTTCTAACGCCGAAGCAAGAGACAGGAGAGGCCAGATCCATGCTGCACCAAATATTTTAGAATATTTAAGCATAATTATCGTTCCATAAAGAATTACTGAACCAAGGAATCACAGATCTCGAAAGCAGATAGAAGCACAGTAGGCATGGGAAATTGTATACGATAAGTCCGTTTGAATACCCAAATCATAAATCTTTTGGGATCCCAATTTGGGTTCCGAATTTGTGTTTCGAGAAGGTTTTTTTCTTTTTAATAATTAAGAAAACATTTTTAATGATATTGTAAATTTTTTATTTTTAAAAAATATCTAGATGATTAAAAAAATATATAAAAAAAGAAAAGAAAAATAAAAAAACTAGTTTTGCCTTTTCGGTAGGTTCTCGGGCAACCTCTCTCGAGGATGTAGCAGTACTCTTGTATTTGATATCTACACTCATAATCAGTATAATTTTTTTAAATTTTTTATATAAAATATCATAAATAATTTAATTTTTTAAAATTTTAAAATAATAATAATATTTTAATAACATTTTATTTAATTTTTAATTTTAATATAAAATTATATCATTTTATCTTACTATTCACTATTCAAACGGAAGCTAATACTACTTAAGAGTCAAAGTTGGTGCATTCATTTTTTTAAAAATGATATTTTAATGTGTGAAATTTATACCTTTTAAAACTGTAAATATCATTTCTCAAATTATAATATTAAAATTTAAATCTAAAAAGAATACATATCATATTAGGATTTGATTTCTCGAATTTAAATTTATAAATTTTTATTTTATGAATTAGATATTGTCACGTCAATATATACTCACAGACCTATAATTAGAATTTTTGTTTTATTTATGCAATATTTACGATTAACTTTTTTTGGGTAAGTACGTTTACAATTAAATCTTCTAACTTTATTCTAAGATTAAATTAATGTGTCTCTCTAGTTTGCTTTTTAGATAAATTTTGGCTTTTTTTCTTTTTTTTTTTTTTTTTTATAAACTTAAGGAGACTAAATAGATAAATGACCAAATCACTCAACCAAAGTTTTAAGGATAAAAATGCTAACATTACACATTTTAAAAGATGCCCATTAAAAAAAAGAAGAACATTTTTAAATGTTTATCTCTATTGTACATATAATGTTTCAATATGTGCTAACTTGGTTACATATAGTATTTTTATCTACTAAACTTAACTACACTTTGCATAGATTTATGACTAATTAAACGGAAGCATGAACCCAAAATCTAATGTTGATTCATGCTTGAAAAAAAAAAAAAAAAAAAAAAAAAAAAACCAAAAAGTTGTACTCCAAGTTGTGATTCTCCTCCCCTTTTTTCTCCTGGATTTTTTTTCTAGCTAGGAGTTATTGATCAGGCACCAAATGCAGCTTCTGACCGGCAAGTGTCTATGGGCTAATATCATAACCACGTTGCTGCCGATTCATGTGCAGGATGTTGTTGAATTGCTGATTCTGCTGACCTCCGCTATCAGGCGTCCCAAGCGCCTCCCCTTGCGGCCCCATCCCAATATACTGTTGCACTACCAATACTGATACAGTGGCTGCGAAGTCTGCTGAAGCAAGCAAATCCCCTATTGCACCCAGTTCCGGGCATTCACTCCAGTCGGTTAACCCCGCCGTGAGGGGCGATACCATTCCTTGTCCTCTCCCAACTATGAACAGATCATGCGCGTTGTCCATCGACCTTATCAGCGCCACAGTCTCCTCCCCATTGTTCACCACTTTCTCTATGTAGACAATGGATTCATCATTCATGTTTTTCATCCTGAAATCGTTTATAAGCTCTTCGTCTTGTTTCTTCTCTCTTTCATCCTCGGTTTCCACTGTTAACATCCCAGGGTCATTGAAACCAATCCCAATTAGTTCATTTGCATCCTCGCTAGGAATGAACCGCATTACTGTCAGGTTAATTCCCGGATGCTCGGACATCCTCCATGCATAGGACAGTGCTTCTCTGTCATCTGGTCCGCCAAAGAACAGCACAGCTATTTGGTGAGAGACCTGGTTTGCAGACAAGCGTGCGGAGCCGTTCAGGCCTCTGTCAACGAGAACCCCAACGGAGCAAGGCGCATTTGCTAGCACATTCTGGTTCACCATTCGAAAGGCGGGATTTGTTGTTTCCATTCCGCCGTCAACGGTTTGTTGTTTATGGAAAGGGATGATTATGAAGGCGACTCGTTTATCTTCTGCCAAATGACAAATGTCCTCGTGCATGGTGGAGTAAGGGGAAATGGCTGTGAGGGGTTGAACAGAGACACAACCAGCATGCTGCTCATAGTTCTCGAATGCATGAATGATGTGGTCGGACTGAGCTTGGGTCCTGTTGAGTGCTGGTCGTCCAGATTTCCGGGAGTTATGTACTATTAGCATGGCAGATGCGCGGCCAGTGAGCTCGACCAAGTGGAGAACGTAGATGCATATGGGGGATCTCTTGGTGGGGTGAGAGGCTTCGAGGAGATTGATGATTGTTGGGACATTTCGTGGGGTGTGGATGCACGTTAGCACTCGTAATTCTGCATCTGTCTTCGACTTCTGGATTGTACGCCGCTTGTATGGTATGAACCTCCTTGCCGGCTTATAAATTATTGTTACAATGGGAGTGATGACTCCTGTCATGATCACTGCCACGATCACCATGATTGCAAATGCCTGATCATCTAACACCTGCATGTATTTGTGTTTTCAGCAATCATGCGCTTAAATATTAGAGAATAATAAAGCTATTTAATTACAAGCCTCTTCATTACCTCCTGATCTTTGCCAACATTGAGGACAATCATTTCGACAAGGCCTTTTGTGTTCATGAGCAAACCAAGAGTAATGCCTTCACGCATGGGCATCTGGTAGAACGCCGAAACAACGAGAGTTCCAGCAATTTTTCCAAGACAGGCAAGAGCAATGACGAGTACTAGCAACCCCCAGGTGGATACTGTCTTTATGGACGATATATCAGTCTTCAGCCCGCTAATGGCAAAGAAGAGAGGGAGCAAAAGTCCCGAAACAAAGTCCTCAAGCTTTTCTATGAGAGCAGTTCCTAGCGGTCCGTTTGGAATAACCAAGCCAAACACGAAAGCTCCGAAAACAGAATGTGTTCCGATGGCATCTGTAATGAAGCCGGAGATCATTACCCCCGTCAAAATCAAACATATGTAAAAGTCACTGAAGTTTTCTCCATCTGGGGTTCTCCGAATTATCCACGAGACTGCAGGACGGACAAGAAAAACGCAGAACGCAACGAACGCCCCGCTTGAAAGTATAACCCAGAGCGAAGCCATAGTAGTAGATCGGTTCTCGGCCAAGGCAATTGCTAAAGCTAAGAGAATCCAAGCACACATGTCATTAACAAGAGCAGAAGACAAGGCAATCCGGCCAATCTCGGTGTTTATGAGTTTGAGCTCTGCAAGAACTCGAGCCAGCACCGGGAATGCGGTGACAGAGAGGGTAACCCCAAGGAAGAGGATGAAAGTGCCTTGCGACATACCTTCATCTTTTTGGTTCAGAATGAAGGAGAAGGCAATGCCAAGAAAGAAAGGCAAAATCATACCAGCAACAGCAATAGCCAAGGCCTTTCTTCCTGTGCGCCGGAGTACTGTCATATCCATCTCTACTCCTACCAGGAAAAGAAAATAAAGGAGACCCACATTCGCCATTGTCTCCAGCACCATCACGCTTCTGAGGGGAAATATTGTGCTGGCAAATTGGGAGCTCCTACCAAGCACAGACGGGCCCAATATCACTCCTCCCTGTATACACATATAGAACATATATATCAGATTAACCATTCTTTTTATTTCTTGAACTGAAAACTAGGAACTGTATGCACCTTAGCCAACATTATCAATAGATTAGAGAGATGTGGAATAAGATGATGGTGTAGTAAACGTACGTACGTACCAGAATTTCAGAAACTACACGAGGTTGGCGAATGGGTTTGAGGAGAAAAACTAGAACACGAGTGGTAACAACGACCAGTGTGAGCTGCAATACGAAAAGGGGGAGTGAGAAATCCAATGGGTTATCTCCCTGCCATATACCGTTCGTTGTTATCATGGCCGGTGCATAACAGACTATTGCATCGTCTGTTTTGTTGAGTGTTGGCATTAATTGCGACATTCTTCTTCCCTGCCGTGCTCGTCTTTGATCTTCAAATTAAGCTGCAATCACCAACAGTACTGCCACTTTCACGCAAGCGCCTCCTCTTTTTGCCAAACATATATAAATTAACACTTTCTGATTTTATACAGTAGTACTAGTACTCAACAATTTGTCTTCGATAATATTGCAGTAATCATGATAGCCATCATCATCATCATTAACTTCTCATGCACGTAAATCTTTTACCTTTTCTCATCTGCAAAAGCTGATCAGAGAATAGAACTAATCTGGCTCTTGATCTTTAGTGAGACAACGAGAGGAATTAGATTGAGATTAGTTTTAGTGGTTGCCCGCCCCATTTGGGGGGAGCTCTCACTTTTGTGGTCAGTGGTTAACAGATAGGCTTCTATTTTCAGATTAGAAGGCAGCATGCATGACTATCTTTAGCTCCACTGAAAGTGGAAAGACCAGTTGAATATGTCTCAAACGTCAACAATTTCAAAGCCCCTTACGTGCCATCCAAACACTAGCCTAAGATCTATTAAAATGATGACAGCCAAGAAAATAAGAAAGTTTCCAAAAAAATTAGACATGTCAAATGAAAGTACGAGGAAGAGAGAGACGGAGCTAGTCAATTACGACGTTGTCGGCTTTCCTTAATTTTTTTTTTTTTTTTATATAGAAAATATATTTACGTGAATTGCGTAATTCTCCGTAATTATTTTGAAAAAAATTAATAAAATATAAGATCTATATGAAAAAATTAATTTTTTAATAATAAAATCTACTCTTTTTTAAAGTAATTACGTGACGTTTACGCACTTCACAATTGTATGTAAAATTATTTTTTTTTTTAAATATTTAAAAACAAAATTAAGAGATATACGCAGATCATATTTACGCTTACTGGTTGAAGTGTCTACTTTCAAAGGGAGAGAGCGAGAGAATTAGTCTCTTTCACTTTTACAAAACATTTTATATTTCATATCGTCTCATTTTATTTAATCATTACAATTATTTTAAATTTTTACATAAAATATAATAAAAATTTAACTTTTTCAAATTACAAAACAAAAATAATATTAAAAAAATATATTCTAACAATATTTTATTTAATTTTTAATTTTTATCTCAATCCATCTTATCTCATCTATAAAAATAAAGTAGGCAAGGTCTCAACAAAGTCGGTAAATAACTTTGAAAGTGAGAAAGCTAGTATGCCTTTTATGGCTTTCAGCAAATGAAGGGGCAGAAAATATAACTGAGATACTGAAAGAACAATATTAATTTTCTTCAGAAAACTTTGGAGCCCCTAATTCTTTTACTAACATATTAATAAAGTCTCAATTCTAGCTCAAGAAAGACCTCAAAAGTCTAAAGTTTTGGATCCCAAATCCATCTTAATTTATCTTATCTAATTATTACAAAATTTTTAAATTTCAACAATTCAATTTTTTTAAATTCTAAAATAATAATAATATTAAAAAAATAATATTCTAACAATATTTTATTCAATTTTCAATTTCAACTCAACTTAATTTAACATCCAAATGTAGTCTAAAATCTTTCAAAAGTATCTCCCCTAGCTACTTATAAATGCATGGTTTCCAAGAAAATGGAGTAAAACTTAAAATTTTGTAAATTGTCTTTGTATTAAAACGAACTAAATTGACATTATAGAAATTCTTTAAATTTTTTTTTTATAGTTTTTATTTCAACTTTATAATACTCTTTATTATTAATATATATATTCAGCCCCGAGTAAATAAAAATCTTGGCTTTTAACGAGACAGAGAAGAAATTGAGAATGTTTCTTCGTTTCCCACCCTTAAGTTTGGACCTTAATTTGTGTTCAATTTTGTGAATTACAGAATATTTTCCTATTATAAATTTTTTTTGTTCATACATTAATCTATATATTTGTTGTTATTGGAAAGGAGAAAAACTAGTGAGTGCGCGCATTAGAATAAGTCAAACAAATACAAAATATATAATTGAATCGTGAAATAAAATTTATATTTATAAATCGATATAAATGTCATGTCTTAACTTTTAGCCTTTAATTTTCAATCTACAACTTTCATTTTAATCAACTCACTGCCTCTTTTTAATTAGATCAGTGATGCATTACCCACATCGATTTTCTTTCCAACTTATTTTATTTGTCTCCTATTTGAGTGTTGAGTGCCTCTTGGTAACCGAATGCATTATGAAAATAATTGAGATAATTGACCCTAACAAATTAGTATACATTATTCCGCATCATAAAAAGTACGTCATGACTAAGATCCCTTTATAATTCATTATTTTGAAGCTTATTTTTACAAATACTTTTATAAGATTAATAATATTGTTTCTATTATTAATCATATATAAAAAAAATATTTTTAATTATAAACTGAGGCATTTGAATTAAAAATCTTGGACAATCTGAAAGTAACGTTATGAATTATTTGTTAGACAATGATAGCTCCCCATTCTCCAGTCGGATAGATAACTACAGCTGATAGGATCCACAATCATCTCTTTTTAGTTTTTACCTCGATACTAAGAATATACTCACAAAAAGTGAAAGCAATTTGCAATTATTTGGAATTTACCGCCCCTGCCTTTTCCAATTGTAAAAAGCGAATTTAAGGCCATCCTCACTTTTATTTAATACGTTTGTTTTGAGGAAACATATCATATTATCTCATCTAATTATTATAATTTTTTCAACTTTTAATATAAAATAAAATAAATAATTTAATTTTTTTAAATTTTAAAACAAAAATAATATTAAAATATATATTCTAATAATATTTTATTTAATTTTTTAACTTTAATCTCAACTCAACTTAAAAAACCAACCGAGTCCGAATTCAGAGCTTTCATATCTATGATCTTAGGATTCTCCAGATCCTAACCGACGCACACCCAAGAATGCTCAGCCATTCGGCTTAACTATCTATTAACTTTAATCATCACTCCAGACACCTTTTATTCCGACCTTTAAGTTACTGTTACAATAATTATTAACACTTCTAAACAATTTTTTATTTTTTTTTATTTTTTAATAAAAAGTAATGCCCTTTCATTCCATAATTTGTCATATTCAATTATACTCGAGTAATATACACGTGGGAATACTATATTTTGGCTTTTGTTTCGTTTCTTTTCTTGATAAGTTGAGCTGTCGTTTCCCCCGCACCCGGATAAGCTACACTTTTGTTCCTCTCTGAGTCTCCCACAGCTTTCAATAAAGGAAAAAGCTTCTTTATCCACTTAATTTGCTTACTTATTTTGACCGCCGGTCATTTTTTATTTTTTTATTATTATTATTTTTTTCTTAGTGATTAAAGAAATAATTTTAAATATACTGATATATTTTTTTTATTAAAAAAAAAAATAAAAATGTATTAAAAAAATGTGAAAAAAAAAAAAACAGACTGGACCCAGCGGTAAAAGCTGGACGGCAGAGTAACATTGCCCTTCAATCAATTACATTCAATTTAACAAGTACCGTTTATACCTCCGAGGATTCTAATGTGTTTGTGTGTGTGTGAACATACGTATATAGGGAAATTAAGCAGAGGCCCGCATAAGGTTTCACTTCCCAGCCTTTTTGAGGCGGAAATGCATAGACAGACAATGAAAACATACAGAACAAAAAATCCTTTGAAAACCCAATGCGCAGAGAGCAAAAGATTCTTGACAAGCTTTCAAGCCAGTAATTAAATATAATTCTCAATGGAAAGTTTATGACCGCAAACTGACACTAGCATAAAATTTTCTCATACAATAGCTATTAACATTAATGTTCCACGGAATAAAAAAAAAAACCGTCAAATAATGGAAGGAGAAAAGAAAATAGAAGGGGGGAAAAACAACACAATCACTCTCCAGCTACAAACATCCTACTGTAGGGACATGGTTGAACCACAGATAGTGCAAGGCGAGGAGGGACTTTGAGGACCTGACCACCACATCCAGAGGACAACTACAAAAGGAAGCCTCTCACGCGCAGATGAAAAGCTAAGGTACATCAAGATCAAAATATCATGCCCTCCTTTGGTGATTCTACCTCCACATGTCTCCACATCAACCGGATCGAGTTCACATGACACATGACACGAAAAGCCAACTAAATGGAAATAAAACTCACCCTCAAAGCATTGTTGTAGAACTTAGAAGCACTTCCTGTGGACGATGGATGGACCAGACTCGTCATACTCACCCTTGGAAATCCACATCTAACACAAAGCAAAGCAAGAATGTCAGTCAGGGCCAAAACAATATGCATAAAAGAACTTCTCAAAGGTCAAACAGGCAATCACCTGCTGGAAGGTGCTGAGGGATGCAAGGATTGATCCTCCAATCCAGACACTGTACTTCCTCTCTGGTGGTGCCACAACCTTAATCTTCATGCTGCTTGGGGCAAGAGCAGTGATCTCTTTACTCATCCGGTCAGCAATACCAGGGAACATGGTTGAACCACCACTGAGAACGATATTTCCATAGAGATCCTTTCTAATATCCACATCACACTTCATGATAGAGTTGTATGTGGTCTCGTGGATTCCAGCAGCTTCCATACCAATCAATGATGGCTGGAAGAGAACTTCTGGGCAACGGAATCTCTCAGCTCCAATTGTGATGACTTGTCCATCAGGCAGCTCATAGTTCTTCTCAACAGAGGAGCTGCTCTTGGCAGTCTCAAGTTCTTGCTCGTAGTCAAGGGCAACATATGCAAGCTTCTCCTTCATGTCACGGACAATTTCCCGTTCAGCAGTGGTGGTGAACATGTACCCTCTCTCAGTGAGAATCTTCATCAACGCATCAGTTAGATCACGACCAGCAAGGTCCAGACGAAGGATGGCATGCGGTAGGGCATACCCTTCGTAGATTGGCACAGTGTGACTCACACCATCACCAGAATCCAGTACAATACCTATGACATTGAGAAACCAATTAAGGGTTAGAGACCAAAATGATACTGAGACATCTTAAGCTCTTACTATTGATAGTGATGGATACCAACCAGTTGTACGACCACTGGCATACAGAGAGAGAACGGCCTGGATGGCAACATACATAGCAGGTACATTGAAGGTCTCAAACATGATTTGAGTCATCTTTTCTCTGTTGGCCTTAGGGTTAAGAGGAGCCTCAGTGAGAAGAACTGGATGCTCTTCAGGGGCAACGCGAAGCTCATTATAGAATGTGTGATGCCAGATCTTTTCCATGTCATCCCAATTACTGACAATACCATGCTCAATAGGATATTTCAAGGTCAGAATACCCCTCTTTGATTGGGCTTCATCACCAACATAGGCATCTTTCTGGCCCATCCCAACCATAACACCAGTGTGTCGAGGTCTGCCCACAATACTTGGGAAGACTGCCCTGGGAGCATCATCACCAGCAAAACCAGCCTGTATACCAAGCATAAGTTAAAAATCTAGCAAAATTATTATCAGCAACAGAGGAATGGAACTTGGTCCAGATTGACTAACCTTCACCATTCCAGTTCCATTGTCGCACACGAGGGGCTGAATATCCTCAGCATCGGCCATTTCTTACAAGCCTACAAGAAACATATACACTAACGTTTATCACATGAAGTAACATAACAGGACAATCTATAGTTACTCTTAACTACCACCATGCTGTACTCATCGGTAATATAAAATCTGCCACTGCAAACCAAAATTCATTTCCAACCAGATATGACACATATATCAGCAATCTAACTGTATCCGCTGAATAAAATCTTGGATCGGTCAAAATACAAGAAACTCAACACAAAGCCAGAAATCTTTCATCTACTATTATAATCGCCATCATTAGTTGCTGAAAAAGAAAAAAAGAAAGAAAATAATAACAACAGTCCGTGTTTTTTTATAAGCATTTCTCTTTCACTTCACTTAAAAAGGAAAGTAAGCCACTTGCATTGGTTAAGAATGCAATCTTCCTATCATTCTTTCTACAAACCTCCTGGATTTAGCGTGTAAGATTTACATAATTAACAACCGGTTGATCTAACCATCTTAGTTAAACCATATTGAACAAAAATGGTCGAAACTCTGGTCCAGTATGAAAGCGAAGTTAAAAGGAATAAACAATAACTAATAGCAAAGAAGATGAAAATTCAGAATGAAGCTGATCTCGTTGAGCAAGAAGCTCACAGATCTAAACGAAGAAACCAGATCAGATAATCCAACCGAGCAATACTACAGAAACCGGCAACAAACTCAAGGCAATGCATCGATCGAAGGAAATAGATGGTCAAATAAAGACGATGTATGTCGACTTAAATCGGAAAATGGAGTGGAATGCGTTCACTACTTGTAGATCTCAGCTATATAACCAAGAAAATATGAAACAACTGCCACTGTAACCCTAGATCAGCCACACATCCACCACAATCTGACTCAATTTAAATAATCAAACCGATCTATCGGCAAAATATAACAAACGCCGAAAATTTTCATGCAAAACCAAACAGGATGCGAAGAAATCGCGGTCAAAATCAGATCGAGAGCTTGTAACTGAAAAGGCAAAAGCTAAACAACAAATCTGACAATAAAAAATGGAGGAGGAAACAGAAAATGTTTCGGATCGGAGCTCACCTAAGATTACAGAGACAAGGAAATCCGAAGAAGGCGATCGTTAGAGGACGAAGAAGACCAAGCCAACCTCAAAAGACGAAGGCTGGGCTCACTCTCTCTTTCTCACTCGCTGGCTTTCGTGGAGAAACGGTGGAGAATATAAGAGTGGGGGGGCAGAAAAGGGGGGGTATAAATATTAGTGGGGAGAAAGGGGGAGTGGCATTTGAAATGCAAATGAAATTTAGACCAAATTTAAATTGGTTAGAAAGAATATTATTTATTTATTTATTTATTATTATTTTTTAATCAATCAAAGCCTCTTTTTTTTTTATATATATATCGATTTTAAGACATAAATTTTGTAAAGGAAGTGGTCCTATTGCGTTTACAGTTTTCTAAATTTGTTGTAAATCTAATTTTTCAAATTCAAGGTTTTATAGAATTGGAGTTGATTAAAAAGCGAGGGAAATAAATAAGCACTAAAATATAGAGAAAGAGAATAATAAATACATAAATAAATCTTTCAGACAGTATAAAATCTAATTTAACTGTCTATTTTTCTTTTTCTTTTTTTTTTAAATTCGGATTGAAATTTTGTAAAAATTGAAAAAACAAAACGAAAAATAAGAGGAGGAGGAGAAGAGGTGGTGGAATCATTTCCACCACGAGAAAAGATAGGATGACCTGGATGACAGCCTTTTCTGCTTTCACCTCCTCCCATGTTCGCCTCGGGATTTTGATTGGTTTTTTTTTTATTTTTATTCTTTTTCTCTTTCACCCTTTTTTATTTTTTGGTCTATTTTCATTTGATTCTCGCCGTTGGATCTTTCCCTTTGGTCATTGCCACATCGATCAAGATTGGGACGTGCGGTACGGTCTGCTGGGGTTGGCTGGGGGACTCTTGAATTTTGAACCCCAGAAAAAGAAAAAAAAAAAAAAAAAAAGGAAAATACTATTTTCAAATTTCAAAATAACACTACAACTTATCCATTTATTTATTTATTTTCACACCTGCCCACGTTCCAAAACAATACGCAGAAGCCAGAAGGGTAGTACTAGTAATAAATTTGATTAATTATACCCACGATCATAAAGTGCGTAAATAATATATAATTATTTTTAAATAAATAAAATTTGTTATTAAAATATTTTTATATAAATCTTATATTTTATTATTATTTTTAAAACGATTATATGATAATTATACAATTCACGATTACAAGTATTTATTTACAATAAATTTTTACAACCGGTGGGAGGGAGGCGTTCAGAAGCTCATGGTATTTCTTTGTACATTTTCTTCCACGTTCATTATTTAAATTGATATTACCTGTTCACTTAAATATTGTATCCACCTAGTATGTCGTTTGGTCGATACCCAATAAAATGTCCTCAAGCATGCCAAATGTCTCATGCAAGCCAACCTCCATTCATGATACTAAGTTGGATTTTAATTAATCTCAAAGCAAACACCACCTAAGATTATTGTCTCATCTCGGGATGAAACTCCCATCTCATTAGAATTAAGGTAAACGTTACTTTCCTAAAATTCTAGAAGTTTAATATAATATATGAATTTTTCAGTATTAAATCCCATATATCTTTTAAGTAATGTGGACTCTAATATTAAACATTGGGGAATTAGCATGCTGTATCTATTTCTATTTAAATATATAGTAGAAAACCTATAAAATAGTTATGACAACAGAATTTGGTGGATTCTTAATTAATAAAACTGATCAAAGTATAATAA
Source organism: Juglans microcarpa x Juglans regia (assembly GCF_004785595.1). Classification (NCBI taxonomy): domain Eukaryota; kingdom Viridiplantae; phylum Streptophyta; class Magnoliopsida; order Fagales; family Juglandaceae; genus Juglans; species Juglans microcarpa x Juglans regia. Next base: position 7,223,661 of record NC_054597.1, read on the forward strand.
TCCTGTTTGGTAAAAGAGAAAATGGTACCAACATGAATAGAAATGTGCCAGATACAAAATTCTTTACGTTTTTAAAGCTCACGATTGATTGAGTTTGTGCCATTGTATCACAAAGTTGATGGACAATAGAGCACATTACATATAGCTCTCTTCTGCCTTTTAAGCTTTTGCATGTGCTTACACGTGGTGAGGTACAACCATGTCTTCCTAGATATATCAATGAAGTTGGAGGGCAGTTGGTTGGGTAGGGCTTTTGGCAACCAATATCTGCTGGGTATTTAAGAGAGATCATGGAGGAAGAAAAAAAAAAAGAAAAAGAAGAAGAAGAAGAAGAAGATGATGATCTAAATAAACGTAATTTGAATAAATTCCAGATCATTTGATCACGTTTGTGCAAATTGGTTTGAAATGTCATCTTTTTGTGGGCACATTGTCACCAAGGAAGGGGCACTTGTGTAATAATAATGACTTAATAATTTATATAGTTTTGGTGATCTAAAAGATTGGATTCTCCGGCCATAGATTGCACCGTTAGTGGCAAACCATAACTGGGTATATAGCTAGCAGATCATGATAAAACCTTTTTTTTTTTTTTTTTTTTTTCTTTTTTTAAGGGAAACGGTCAACATTCATTCATCAAGAAACTTACATTCATCAGTAAATACATTGTGGGATGTCCTCATCAAATATGACATCATAAATCAAAATAATGTATTTAGAGTTTCACTAGTATACTATTTCCTTTTGTGACTGGTTTGATCTTTACTATTGTTGATATTTTTTTATAGATAAACGTCCAAGAGACAGTCCAACTTCACTCTTCATAGAAGGAGAAGACTTAATTTCTACAAACAAAAATCTAAGGGACGAATTATTATTTTTTATTTTAATTAACAATAAGAAAATAAAAAAGAAAAGCAGTAAGATAGATAACAAAACTTTAAAAATAAGATTTTTGACGAATGATATTTGCAATTTCAAAGTCTCCAAATTCTATACACTTTTTTTTAGAAAAAAAAAATGAAAAAATCTAAGATTCACTTAAAAGAAAATTTTAATAGTAAATCTCATTTTTCCTTTTGAAATAAATATACAAAACTTACAAACTTTATAACTATATCTAATATTAATATTAAACTTTTTTTCAAAGTTTTCAATTGTTTTCTTGCTCATTGATGCTTAACTGCCCGTTGCTTTAATAGTGGCAGTTGGTATACAGAAGGAAAAAAAAAAAAAAAAGTATATGATTAAACAATGATGGGTTTAAGAATATAATGAACTTAGAAACACAGTAGAGACGTAAATTTTAAGGTACGATTGAATTATGACTTCATGCGTAAAAGTATAAGCAGTGTGGGTAGATGAGCATGTGGCTTGAGTATTCTCAACCAACTTGAACAAAAAAGTTAAATACAGTAAAATTAGCTATTTTTTTATTCATTTTTTTACATTCTCTTCCTTTTTTTTTTCTTTTTTTTTGGTGAATTATTCTCTGCTTACTTGCTACTGAATGTTATTCCATGATCTTCTTCTTCGTCAAATTAGTAATGTCTGCAATTTAATAGATATAAAGATTGGCTTTATATGGATGTTAAGAATATCTTAAATCATATATAAAAAATAATAAAATAGTTTATAAATAATAATAAATAATTTATAAATAATAATAAACTGTTTGTAAATAAAAAGGAATTGTTTGAAAATAATAAAGAAGTAATATTTGAAAAGACAACCTAAATCATATAAGCAAGCATACACTTTTAGGAGTAGATTTGTGACCATCACTAATTACTGAGTGAGTTTCCTTTGTCTCATACACTAATCTCGAATTCTCTTTATGGCACTGCTACTCAACTTTCCTGCATTTTTTTATGCTTTTCTTGTTAGTACTATTTTTTTTTTTTCCCAATTTACTTATAGAAAATTCAAAATAGAACAGAAATGTTAAACTCATCGAATTTGAGTCCTGAAAATGTCCCAAAAGTTTTTTTTTTTCTTAATAATTAAGAAAGTATTTTTTAATAATATTATGAAATTTTTATTTTTTTAAAAATGCTTATAATGATTAAAAAAATATATAAAAATAAATAAAATATAAAATATACTTTTAAGAACAGATTCGTGACAAATTTTCGGTGGTACAGTGTTACTCAAAGTAGAATAGGCAACAGTCCAACACAAAGGGAATAACTAGGAAATCGTGCCTTCTAGGAGGGAGTGACCTGGAAAAACATGCTTGCATTTTGACCTTTGAGATTTTTATCTCAAGTACGATTGTAACCCACAACTATAATGCTTAATATATTTCTGTGAATTTCCGATGTAAAGTACACAACAGACTCGAAAATTAAAAACAGCAGAATTCGAGACAATAAAAAAACAACCATTGTTTACTTTCATGGGTTAATTGGCTACACTTTTTCTCCATCTCTATATTAAATTAAATAACTCATATTTATTTATTATAAAATATGATTTTTTTTTGTTTATTTTACTTATCAATATAATATGAAGTGATAAAAAATCCTTATATTTTTTATTAAATAGTTTTATTTATTTATTTTATTTAAAATAGATAGTAACATGTTATTAGACTGTCTCGTTTGTTTTCACAACTCTTCACAACTAATTTAATTTAATCATTACAACTTTTTCAGATTCTCACACAAAATAAAATAAATAATTCAAAATTTTTAAATTTTAAAAAAATAATAATATTGAAAAAATATATTTTAAAAATATATTATTTAATTTTTAATTTTAATTTCAACTCGTTTCAAAACAAAATAGAACTAAAGCGATCTGACATAAAGATATATGAAAAATCTCTTTCAATTTTATGATGTGAAGGGTTATTGGGCATATACGCTAGTAGCCCATGCTTTTGGTCTGTTCCTTTCATTTACTAGGGCTTCGTTCTCTCAAGTATTGATCCACTAAGGGGTTTTAACTTAGCCTGCCTAAATCAAAACGCATGTGTGATTTTTCTTTTCAATTTTTTTGGGAATCAAAATGTATGATTTGTAACAAAAACTAGGCGCTATAACTGTTGATTTATTCCTTTAAGATCGTATGATAATAATAATAATAATAATAATAATAATAATAATAATAGTTATTCTCATGCTCTCTTCATGCTTGATTTTGTCATCCTCCATTACATTTGTTAAGGTGACATCTTAAGTGGCGTTGATATATAAAACTACTTACAATATGTACGTACCTATATATAATATGCATGCATGGTTGCATGCGTAGGCTATATATATACTCGCGATTGCTTGAAATGGCATTGTTCCAAAGATTTCGTACCGGACGACTTGAATTCTAGGAGATTAGATTAATTACATATATAGTGCCTTCATGATCAAGATGATAATAATATTCTTGTTTAGATTCAAAACTCACTTTATCTCATCATTATAAGTTTTTTAAATTTTGTACAAAATATAATAAATAATTCAACTTTTTTAAATCTTAAAACAATATTAAAAATAATATTTTAACAATATTTTATTCAACTCATCTAAAACCATCTCAATTCATCTCTGAATCCAAACAAGATAGATTAATGTTGTATAATCGCACGTGCATAATCATGGCCTTACACACTAAGGAGAGGTTTGTATTCGCAACTGATCTCAACTCATTTCAACTCATCTCACTACTATTCATTACTATTCATCAACTTTAACTCACAAATCCCACTACTATTCACAACTCATCTCACTACTATTCACAATCCATCTCAACTCATCTCAACTCATCTTCGAATCTAAACGACACCTAAATGTTGTGCATAAAGTACTAATTTTAAAATTATTCCCAATATACATATATATATATATATATATATATATATATATAAAGAAAGGACGATACTAAATTGGTTTGTGACTCAGCTGATTGGCCGCCCACTTGCAGACTGCAGGGAGGTACTGCGCGCGCATGCACGCAAGTGATTTACCCTCTCTACAAAATCCTATGTATAGTTGCCCACTTGGATTTGTGCTTATAATAATTTATGGGCTACCTATGTACGTACGCACTGAATTATTGGCACGTCACACATTAACCCATTCAAGTTTTGGTTCATTTAAGAAGCTGTTCAGAAGCCAGATGGGCCTTGGAGGAGGATTGTGTGGTGGCTTTAAAGAAGGTATGGGACAAGAAGATGGTGGAAGATGGTATCTCAAATAATCTCCAAGATATTCTTTTAGATAGCCAAAAAGCTTTGCTTAGATGGTGTAGGAAGAATGGGGGAGGATACGGGGAGAGAGTTGAAAGAGAAAATTAACTCAGCTACTAAAATGGCTTCAAGAAAATGAAAATAGGCATAATTTTTGAAGAGATAAAAAGATCTCAGAAGGAGATTGAGATGTTATTAGAGAAGGAAGATTTAAAATGGAGGCAAATAGCTAAATTGAATTGGTATCAACTAGGGGATAAAAACACCAAATATTTCCATGGTTGTGCCAATCAAAGGAGGAGGAAAAACAGAATAAGAGAAGTAAGGGATGATCAAAACAGATGCCACTCGAAGCATGAAGATATGGAAGGGGCTTTCAACAAGTTCTTTGGGAGATTATTCACCTCTTCAACACCTAGCCAATAGGAGATAGATGAATGTTTGAAGAGTATGGAGGCTCGTGTGTCTAGGGAAATGAATGAAGCCCTTACAAAGCCTTTCACCAGATTGGAGGTAGAGGAAGCTATACAGTAGATGGCCCCTCTGAAATCACCTGGCCTAGATGGTTTTGGAGCCTGCTTCTACCAAAGTCACTGACACATTATTGGAGAAGAAGCCAGCAATGCAGTACTATCTTGGTTAAATGGTAACTATTTCGACCCCTTTGCTAATTTCACTTACATTTTTTTTTCCAAAAGTTTCAAATTCTAGTCTAGTCAGTGAGTATAGATCTATTAGTCTATGTAATGTGGCCTATAAGATCATGTCAAAAGTACTGGCTAACAGACTAAAAACAATGTTGGTTGTTATCATTTCCCCTAATCAAAGTGCATTCATTTATGAGAGATTAAGCACTGACAATATTATGGTGGCTTATGAGCTTTTACACTCGATGAAGGCTAGGAAGAGAGGTAGACAGGGGAATATGGCTATTAAACTCGATATGTCTAAAGCATATGAGAGGATGGAGTGACCTTATCTAGAAGCAGTCATGAAAAAGTTAGGTTTTTGTAGCAGATGGTCTAAGTTAATCATGATGTGTGTGTCCTCAGTTACTTACTTAGTTTTAATCAATGGAATACCTGGCTCCCAGTTTTGTCCTTCAAGAGGTTTGAGATAGAGAGACCCTTTGTTTCCTTACCTCTTTATACTGTGTGCAGAAAGATTATCTTCACTCCTTAATGCTTCTGATATGAAATGGGAAACAAATGGGGTCACTGTGGCCAGGGGAAACTAGAGTGAATCATCTACTATTTGTTGATGATTGTATATTGCTTGGTAGAGCAAAAGTAGTGGAATGGAAAAAATTGCAAGCTATGCTATTAATATATGAGAAAGCTTCTGGTCAGGTTCTGAACATAGATAAATCTACTACAGTCTATAGTTCAAATACTAGCTTGGGGACAAAGAAAAGATAATGGAAGAAGGTGGGGCAGTGATGGTAGGTTATGAAAAATATCTGGATCTACCCTCAGTAGTGGGAAGTTCGAAGTCCTTAACCTTTAGGGGTATCAAAGAGAGAGTGTGGAAGAAGATAAACAATTGGAAAAACTCATTTTTGTCTACTACTGGGAAGGAGGTACTCATTAAGGCAGTCCTTCAAACTGTGCCCGCATACACTAGAGTGTGTTTCAGCTTCCAAAAAAGTTGTGCAATAAGTTGAAGGTTATGCTTGCAAAATTCTAGTGGAGCAACTAACAAAAGAATAAGGGTATACATTGGATTGGAGCAACTAACAAAAGAATAAGGGTATACATTGGATTTGCTGGGAGAGTTTGGGAAAGCAAAAAGGAAAGGGGGGTTGGGTTTCAGAGATGTGGAGTGTTTCAACAAAGCCTTGTTGGCCAAGCAGGGTTGGAGGTTTTTACATAACCCCAGCAGTTTAACTGCTCACATTTACAAACAAAAATATTTTCGGGGGTCTTCTCTATTGGAGGCTAAGTTGGGCTCTAGTCCCTCATTAATATGGAGGAGTATGTAGAAGGCAACATATCTGTTAAAAGAGGGGCTGAGATGGAGGGTGGAGAATAGAAAAAATATAAAAATATGGGGGCACAAATGACTTTCTTCACCTTTTTCTTTTTGTGTATAGTCACCTATGTCGATTGTATATGAGGGAGCTAAGGTTGGGGGATCTAATACAACATAATAGAGGGGAGTGGAAAGAGGATTTTATTACAAACATCTTTAATAGAGAAGAGACTGAGCAGATTTTGACTATGCCTCTCAGTAAAATGAATGCAGAAGATAAAATGGTGTAGGGGCCTTCCAATAAGGGTTTGTTTTCTGTAAAAAGTACCTACTACTTGGAGGTAGAGACGAAAAGAGCCATCAATGGGGAAACCTCAAAAGAAAAAGAAGTAGATAAAAAGATGGATTGGTATATGAGAGCTGAACATTCCAAAAAAAGTTAAATTATTCTTATGGAAGGCAGGGAATAATTATCTAGCCACAAGGAAAAAATTACACTCAAAAAAGCTAGTGGATAGTGATCTATGTCCAATCTGTAAAAAGGAGGGAGAGGATGTCATGCATGTTTTATGAAAGTCCACCGCAACAAACGATGTATGGCTTGAGTCACTGAATAGAATCCAAAAATGGGGTACTGATGAAGATGATATATTGGATCTTTGGGGAAAACTTATGATGAAGTTTTCAAAAGAAGAACTGGAAGAAATAACAACTGTGATGAGGGGACTGTGGATAAGAAGAAACCAATTTATCTTTGAAGACTAGTTTAAGAAATTTGGACAAATCTTAAGCATTGCAAGGAAAGAGATGAGAGAGTTTCAAATGGCTCAAAGCTTGATAAGTAGAAACCAACCTACTGAAGTTGTTTCAAGGCAATTGAAATGGAAGAAGTTGATGGAGAATTGTGTGAAAGCCAATTGGGATGCTGCCATTGATCACAAGGAAAAGAACATGGGTATTGGGATAGTTATAAGGGATGCAAATGGGGAAGTTTTGGCAGCTATTTGTGGTCAAAGAAGGCAAGTACAACAAACAGCAATAGCAGAAAACTTGGCCCTTTGGAGAGCTATGGAAGTTTGCAGAGACCTCAATTTCTGTAGAGTAGTTTTTGAAGGTGATGCTCAGACCATTGTCAATGCTGTTAACGAAGAAAATGAAGAATATTCAGACTTTGGGAATGTTATAGAAGGTGCAAAGAAGATGTTAAAGAGTAGGATAGATTGGAAAGTGCAATTTGTGCATAGGAATTCTATCGAGGTAGCTCACATACTTGCTAAGAATGCTTTACACTTAGGTTCAGAACAAATTTGGATAGAAGAATTTCCTTATTGTATTATTCAAGTTTTAGAGAAGGATATGAGATGTATTGATAACAATCATTATTTATGAATACAGAAGATACGTTTTTGCATTAAAAAAAAAAAAAAAGTTTTGGTTTCATTTATTGAAGTGACCCTTAAACAAATTATTCATTACTATTTTCAATTTAGTGTAGTAATTTGTACTTATTTAGAGAGAATTAATTAGTACTACTGCAGATCATGATCACAAGTTGCAATTGTATTCTGTACAAATTTACATGAAGCTGGCTGTAACCAGAGATATGGATACCTTTCTACTTTCTAGTGCTAACTTTTACGCAAATTAATTAAGGCTAAACTACTACAGCTTCCATATCATATATACGGATGAAGAATATGCCTAAGTACTGCATCCCCTATAAGTATTAATCAAACCTTCAGGTTCCAGTGCTGCGATGCTTACAGCGACTTCTTCAACTGTTGGGGGCTGTTCCGATGAGCTTGCCTGGCTGCGGCCGGCGAACTTTTCGCATGTGATCTCGATAAGGCAGTGTCTGCATTTTGGGCACGAGAAGTGCGAACTTAGCCATTTATCGATGCACCGGACATGAAAACCGTGGCTGCACTTGGGCAGAAGGCGCACACGCGCGCCTGCTGCGAACTCGGTTAGGCATATTGCACAGTCGGAGTCCAAGCCCGGTAGGTTCAGCTCAGGCGAAAAGATCACCGTTGGGAAAGACTTGACGGCCTTTCTCTTCACCCCAGTAATGGCCTTCCGATCCGAGGCATTTCCAGTACCGGACTCGAAGCTGGCTACCAGATTTGAGCACTTTAAGGCACACCTGATTATAGAATTCAACCCCAAAGAGCAAATCAGGGCGCACAAGAGGACTGAGAGGACCATGACAACATTCGCATCAAAACTGTTGTCACCCGCGTTGGTTTGCAGCGACTCGTGGCCATTTCCAGTGGCAGGAGGAGTTGCCATAGTCGGTGGCTGGTAAAACTTGTAGGGTAGGAGCAATCTCCTCGAGTAAAAGTCTCCTGCAAAATCAGCTTGGAGCAGCTCACGATTAGGTGAGGAAGTAGAAGCAGACATGTTTGTAGCTCGATCGTGTTTGGTTTGATCTCAAGTCTAGGTTTTTTTTTAATAGCTAGGTATGACTTTATGCGGGAGATAGATACACATATATGTAGGAAAAGATACAAGGATTGAATTTGCTTTTTGCTGGGTTTTAACGTTGCGTTGATATTACCACTTCACTTAGGATTGGCAATTTTGTGTGTGTGTGTATAATTATTAGGAGGATTTTATCCTTTAATAATTCATTATATTAATATAGTAATTGAACAGGGTTTCATTGCATTTAATTCCTCTATAGGTGGTTATTGGGGTTTTCTTGTTTCAATATTAGGCCCATCCCACTTTGTGCGCGGCAGGAAGTGCCACGTACCTGGAATTTTCCTTGTCATGAATCATTTGATCTCCAAATTATAAAGGCATGCTGAAGATCAGTGGAGATCAGAATCGAACCCCCTTAGCTGCAGAGATTTTCAAGAGAAATATATTCTTTTGCATGTTAATTTGTTGTAATATGAATCAAATGTGTCGTCAATATTAATGTACATGATTCAAAAAGATGCGCATGCAAGTTCTCCTGCATGCACAGAGTTTAGATCAATGCGCGTATAAACATTTTTTGTATAACCAATATGTTAATAGTCGGATAATTAGGAAAACATTTTTTCCTATTATAACTTCAAAGGAAGTTTTGCTGCTCTGTTGTTGGGCAATCAAAAGTTGCATTCTTTTTTGCGCATGCAATTAATTGCAAGCAACTCATAAACAATTGACTTTTCCTTGTGGGTACTTAATGCATGGCATTGTCCACCACACGTTTAGGGAATCCCTGATAATATAATATGTAAATTAGAGAGGTGATATACACCAAATTTTAAATGATCTGTGTATACAGTAGTAAAAAGTGCAAAGCCTTCTGTCTAACACATTCAAATGATGCTGCCATTTAGTTCTCATGGAAAGGAAATGGCATGTAGATTTAAAAAATGAAAAAGATCATGAGCTGCATGCATGCCCTTGACATGAACAAGTGGGAATACTTGGTCCTCCTTTATTCACATTCGCTAATTATATATATATATATATATATATATATATATATATAAATTAGTAAGAGATTAAAGATATGCTAAGCTTAAAGAGTAGATTTTGCTTTTTGATTGTACGAACCATATCTTTTGTCTGGATTCCCTTGTGTAATTGTTGTCACGGACCCGAAGTTATATATTTATAATTAAGATATATAGCAAATAATTCTTTGCATATATGGTGAAAGATAAACAAATTGCTTGATTAATATATAATATCGTTTTAGAAAGAGTAATTAATGGTGCTAATTATAAGACAAATATGATATCCACATACTACAAGAAAAATGAATATTTATGATGAATTATTTACAATGAGAATGATTATTTACGATGAAAACATATATACTCATTTTAGTAAGAAATAAGTCATTTTTACAAAAAATAATTAGTTACAAATAAATAATTTTCTTGTAATGACGTGCTGTATTCTGTTTATGAAAAGGACCAAGTACTGTTGTCCATCGTGATGATCATTAAGTTAGTCTTGATATTCGTAATTAACATTATTTTAAGTGTAATATATATTATCTACATAGATCATGTTTGTCATATATATTGACTATAAATATATTATTAATTCGACTGTTCGATACAATATCAGTGATGTTATATGAGTGTCATACTTAAACTGTTAATAGGTAATTAAAATTTTGATTAATTTCACCACTTAAAAATGGCGTGACATGATATTTATGAAGTAGAGACGGGAAGCATGCACTACTACGAAACATTAATAAGCTATAAATACCATCAAACATGTTATAAAAGTTCGATATGCTCAATACACATGATTTTTTGTAAGTTGCTCGTCGATCGTTTCACTTTGGTATATACGTATATATATAAGATGATTGGATATACGTATATATATATATATATATATATATATATATATATATAGCTCCAATATCTGTGGGTTGGAAACAGCTTGGACGTGAAATATATATCTGCGAACTAGCCCAGCTATAGTACTGCATGCATGAGACGCTTTAACTTCCGGAAAAGTTTGATAATATTTTTTTTCGATCCCAAGATTCCGGACAACTCAAACGTAGTAAATTTCAATAGGGTTCTTGTTCAGATTAAATCCAAAAACAGATTAACTAATGACATGAATTGCATGCCAATAATTCTCAAATTATTATAAGCAACGGCAATTGAAGAATCTCACCTGCTTTCAGGATCAATCCTATATATCTTTCTATTATATAAGTGGCTATGAGACGGCTGAGATGGAAATTCTTGTTTCCGTTAATTTACAGTTAAATCGACGTTAAATTGCTGCGGTAGCTTTGAAAATAGTGATCTTTTGTTCACATTTTTACAATTTTATCCTTCTATTTTATTTGTTTACCGTTTTTATCCTTCATCTTATTTTGTTTTATTCGAATTTTTACGTTTTTGTCCCTCACGAACAGTAAATTTTCGATCACGCAACATAGAAAAAGAATGACAGAGAAAAGACAAAAAAAAGCTGAGAGAAGAGGTAAAGCAGAGGGAAAAGACGACGCAACACTGAAAAAGAATGACAGAGAAAAGACAAAAAAAAAAAGCTGAGAGAAGAGATAAAGCAGAGGGAAAAGACTAATCTTTGTTTCTGCAGGTTGGGTTTATTATTTTTGTTTGATAGCCACTCTCTCCATTAAATCGTAGCCTCTCTCTCGATAGAAACCAGACCATCTCTCTCTAGAAACCAGATCCTCTCTCTCTAGAAACTCGCTCGTCCGATTAAAGGGTAGCCGTTTCGAGCTCTTCCGGTGACCATCGTCCGACACGTGCACCACCGGGAGAAGCCTCACCCGCTGATCTTGCAGTCGATCGGATTGGGAGCTAATCAGAGCGGCGCGTTGCACCAACGCGCGGTTTAAAGGAAACGTGTGGAGTTCTCAAACGACTATGATTCATCTTCCATCGATGCCATGCGCGGCAGTTCAGGGCCCAGCGACTCCGGCAATGTCTTGACCGGCCGAATGGCTCCTTTCCAGTGTGGCGCGTGTCATGCACGCACCTTGCAAAATGGATTCAGAGGGGCAGTCCTCTCTGTGCCCTCCTCATCATTTTTGTGGATGAGGCTGGTGATGCCGTCGGGTTTGGCTGGCTGCGACGGCGCTAGGTTCCACGGGGGTGAACCCGAGAGAGAGAGAGAGAGAGAGAGAGACCTGCGGGGATCAAGACAGTAGTATTCTCTATGCACAATACTTCATTTGATAAACCACTAATCGTAAGAATAAGGTCACAAGATCTATGCATTGGTATGGTCTATGCTTCTTACTTAACTATGTTGCTAAATTGGACAGAGTATGGTGCTTTGATTCCTGTTATTCATTGTTTTGGATCCACTACTAACATATCTTTTTTATCTTTCATTTGGGTTTTTGTTTGTTGCTGCAGTCTGATGCAACAATTTCCTTCGGAGTTGGAATGTGATGAACGTGGCCCTTGCTTGCAACAAAATAGCCCTCCTATTGACTCGAACACTGGCTTCTCTGGTATGGTAACTGGCAATAAATTTTTTCTCTTTAAGCAAAAAAATTAATATTATGATTTACATGACTCACTAATCACAAAATTCTTTTCAACTTTCGGGGAGATCAGTAAGATAAAAAAAATAGCCACATTCACGTCTCTATATAAATTCAAAATTCCATTTTAATATTGTTTCTATTCACATGACTCACAGTTGATGCCAGTTATTAATTTCTGTTTCTATTTTTTCTTAGAAAGAATATTAAAACAGAAATTAATATTAAGATTTTCCTTAGCTAAAATGTTTTAATATTATGATTTACCTTAGCTAAACGTACATCCGAGATCTTAAGCTGATCCAAGATAGTAGGGTTTTAATATTATGATTTACCTTAGCTAAAATGTTTATATGCGTGCTGTGCTGCTATTGGTTTGTCTGGCTGTGAATATCGTATCTCAATTGCTGACAGGAATCACTACGGTGCAGCTTTTTTTTTCTGTTCTTTTGTTGGAGAGAATTTTGAATTAAATACTTGTCAAAAAAAGAATTTTGAATTTAAATAGAGACGTGAATGTGGCTTTCTGAGCGCTTTCTTTTTTCCCCTTTAGATCTGGTGCATTGTTTTCCTTCTTATTCATCCCTTTCCCAACTCAGATTTGTTCCTTTTTCATTTCAAGTATAAAGACTCTCTTGGTGTATCTCTTCACTTTTTTAGTTTGGTTACCGAGTGGGTTAAGATTTTAGTTTGGGTAAGGTTAGAGGCGTGGAAGTGGAGCTTACTCTAAGTTTGGAGAATCAGGAATGAACACAGAAGCTTTCCCTCATGGAGTGTGGTTGCTATGTGAAATACATATCAGCAATGTTGGATGGAGGAACTGTACCAGTTGTTTTAAATTTTTGTTTTAAAGTTGGCGATTTTAGTCATTGTATGCTAGAAACTGGAGGTCAGTTAGTTGTTATATATATCCATACCTATGTACATATTTATATTTTAGAAGAGTGGCCCAGAAGATTTATGTCTTGGGTGTATGAAGGTCGAGGTTGCATTTTTTTTGGTTTCTTATACTGGTTTTCATTTTTACTTGGCTTACTCATGCATTTTGAACTGAATTGTTATTGCAATTAAATAATTCTGTGGGATTTCGAATTTTGTGCTGTTTGCATTTCATCTAAAGTTAGTAATATATATTATGGTCTTTATTCCTGTGGATGTGCAAAGACCAATACATTGTTTTTTTCATGTAATTTATTTTTTTGTTCTGCCTATATGAAGTCATTGTTTTTCAAAGCAATGCTTCTTGTAGAAAAAAGAGTGTTATTTCCACAATTTTTTTTGCAATTAGGGAAACGTGCCTTGCATTTAAACTGTATTAGAAAATTGATCGAATGTAGTAAATTGTATTAGTTTGGTGGTGTGAGGGTTTTCAACATGGTATTTAATTTTTATTTAAGTTGCCTCAAAGAATTGCTCTTTCCAATGTGGCGAACGTCAGTAATAAACTTCCCTCTGAATGCCCTTCATCTTTCATGAAAGCTATTCCCATTTTCAAAAAACTAGGCCAACGTGCTTTGCACGTTGCTCCGCTTAGTGTGTGTATATATATATATATATATTATGAGTAATGTTATATACTACACCACTATTTCATTTTTATCTCACTATATAAGATGTGTCATATTTATTAATCTTAGATGATAAAAAATATCCAACAAATAATTATCTAATAGTAATATATAAATCATGTGCCACATCTTGTATAATGGGATGAAAATGAGATGGTAGTATGGTGTATAGAATTTTCATATATATATATATATATATTCCTACCCTCAAATTAGAACCCCCAACCAAAAAAAAAAATAAAAAATAAAAAATAAAAACAGAAAAAAAAATCAGTCAAGATATATATTATAAGTAGAAGATGAGGTTCCTTCTCACATTCTCTCTGCGTCTGTGTCCATTCGCTCCCACAGACAGATAAGCAAGGGATGGTTAGACTTTAAAAAAGCATAAAAGGCCAATGAAAGTTCCACTAAAAGAGAAAAAAAAAAAAAAAAAAAACCAATGAAGTTTCCAGCTTTTTAATCGTGAGATGGAATATAAATTGAATCCAACGCATCAACGTAGGCTAACCAATAATTAATAAACTTTAAAATTCATATATGTTCATCAAAGGAAATGATCATATCTTCGACCAAAAAACTTATTAAAAATATTATAATTAAAAAAATATTATATTTGAAAGCTAATGTGTAAAGCATCTTCCATGTTCATGTTGATATGACAATATTTGATTTGTAAAAAAAAAAAATTAAAATTAAAATTTCTAATAAATCAAGTCTTGCAGTATCAGCGAGATAGAATATGCGATTTACAGATCTAGTTACAAGCAGAAGAACTCATAATTAAATTGCAGATAATTCAAGCAGGAGACTGTAAAAAAAGGGAGAGATGTAGTACGTGACCTGCGCCATGGGCATGGGCATGGTCATGACCCAGGGTCCCAGTTTGCGGCAAAGTAAGCCTAGTGCGTACGCGTAGGTGTCCATGGTCACCTACTTGAGAGGTTGGGCCTCTACTCTCTCTCTCTCTCTCTCTCTCTCTCTCACTCACTCTCCTACCCGAATTGTGTAGTACTACTCTCACGCAAGAAATTTTAAGATAATCCAACTACTTAATTTAGTTGTAATAATTTTCTGTGCTTTTTTTTTCTCCCTTGTAGCTCCTAATTAATTAAAGCAACATCATATATATCCACAGATCTTTAGAGAATCCTTGCTAATATATATCTCGTCCCTGCTTAATTAGAAAGTTGCTTTTGTTCTCAATTAATTAGTTAAAAGTGGACGCCACTACTGGATCGGATCCATATCTGATATCTTCGCGGGTCCAACATTAAAAAAAGATTATAGATATATAGAAGAGAGAGAATATTTTCGTGTACGGTGATAACATAATAATAATAAATATGACAATGAAATTGTCATTTTTAGAAGCTATTCTGTGGAAGATGGAGTTCAATGAAAGATGGATCAAGCTACTAATGATATGTATCTCTTTTGTATCATATTCTGTTTCACTTAATGGTAAAATTAGTGAACAGTTTGGTCCATTTAGAGGATTGAGACAAGGAGATCCTCTATCCCCTTATCTTTTTATCTTTTGAAGTAGTAAGCATGACGGTAAGGGGTTTCATTGGAAGAGATGAGACCAGTTGGAGGAATCAAAACTTCTGGGTGGTTTGGGTTTCCGAGATATAGAGCAATTAAATAAGACTATGTTAGCAAAGCAAAGATGGAAGTTAATGCAAGTCCCTCAATCATTGGCTGCTCAAGTTTGCAAGGAGAAATATTATAGGAACTGTTAATTCATGGATGCAAAATTGGTATATAATCCATCATATATTTGGAGGAGTGTGTGGTCTTCAAAGGCTTTATTGAGTGCCGGGGTTGTTTGGAGGGTAGGGAATGTGAAAAATATTTCCATTTGGGGCCAAAAATGGATCCCACAATCTCCTTCATTTACATTGAAGTGAAGTCCCCAGTTAAGATATTGCAAGCAGACGCTAAGGTTAGGGAGCTGGTCTTGGAGGAACTTGATTGCTAGAATGAAGAGCTCATTTGTGATATATTTGACAAAAATGAAGAAATACAGATATGCAGTATCCCCTTGAGTAGAAGAGGGGTAGAGGACAAAGCAATTTGGAGATTTACTAAGGATGACAATTTTTCTGTAAGAAGTGCATATCATTTGAGAATGAGTGTATTGAAGGAAAGGATTAGGAAATCCTCAAACTACTATGCACAAAGGTCAGTATGGGAGAAGGTGTGGAAGCTAAACATCCCTGGGTCAACCAAACAGTTCCTATGGAGAGTATTAACAGCTATTCTTCCAATAAGGCAGAAGTTATTCCATAGGAACGTGAATGATGATTTATGTCCAATTTGTTGTAGAGAAGTTGGACTATTCAACATGCTTTGTGGAGTTGACCTGCTGCCAGTGATGTATGAGCTGAAAAGCAAAGCTTGGTCCAAAAATGGTGTTGCAGTGATGGAGATTTTTGTCTTTTATGGGAGAGGATGCAACAACAGTTCCAACTAGCTAATCTGGAAGAAATTGCAGTCATTCTTAAAGGGGTGTGGACTAGAAGAAATACATTTATCTTTGAGGATAGATTTCATAGTCCAAATCAAGTTATTAGTTCAGCCTTAGCAAGTTTGGGTGAATTTCGAGATGCTCAGAGATTGAAGAATGAAGCAGCTGTGGCAATAGTGAATAGTAGAATGCAAACAAGATGGATCAAACCAGCAGAAGGTTAATTTTGATGCAACTTTGGATATGAAGAATCACAAATTGGGGATTGGTCTGATAGCAAGAAATTGTAAGGGGGAAGGTTCTCTTCTCTCCTTGTTCAAACAGATCTTTCAATGGGGTCCCTTTCCTTGCAGAATGTACTGCACTATGGAGGAGGGCAGTAGAACTTTGTCTTGAATTTAATATAAGAGATGTAATATAATAATAATAATAATAATAAATAATAATAATTCAATCCGAGTATGAAGTCATGGGTTCCTGATGACGTGTCAGTGTATTTGGGCCTTCGGGTATAAATTGGTGTGGATCTCAAGGTGTAAAGGTTCACGTGCAACTACCTTCTTTCTTGGCCCAATTATTTAAATTCCCACTTTTGGGCCTCTCCAGACTTGTTAAAAGGTCGAATAATGCTTTGTAAAAGTTTCACGTATACAAACTTTGCAGTCTTTTTATAAAAATATGGATCTTATTGTAAAAGTGTAAAAAAAATTATTATTCTTAGAAGGGATCTACATGAGACCTGTACACTTAACTTGTACCTACCATTTTTTTAAAGTTATATATACATATACATGTACACTTCCCTGAAGCTAGCCTTTGAAAAGGACCAACGCCCTAATCACAACATGCAGATTTGTTTTATTAGGCTGTTGATGAATAACACGTATACTTGATGCGACCTGTGACCCACTTGTGGAATTTAAAATGTTCTCTTTACTAGCTTCATAAGATTGTATTAAATTAAATGTGGCTTTAATTGATTTCTTTATGTATAATTTAGGTGGATTATTTCTTATATATATATATATATAATTGATGCGTCATTAGGTCCTAAGTACAAAGGATGAGACAAACTTATTCTCCAACAGATGTAGCAATCAATCCCCTTTCCAACTTGGGAACTTGATTCACGACTTAATTTAAGTCAATTGGTAGTCCATTTGCAGGAATAATGGCGGAGAGAGAGAGAGAGCGCGGATGATCATGTCCGTTTAGGATCAAGCTGGTCTCTTGAGTTGTTGTCAAAACTTGGAAGTCTCAAATGGGAATTAAGAGATAGACCATAGAGTGAGCTCTATTATAACATTCACTGCTCATTTAAGAAAGCAAACTTGGCGTAATTATGAGATGTTCTCAGCTAGCTTGGAAGGTAGATATCTTGTAACACAAGTACGACTACATGCAGGCTGCATGGTCTGTTTGATTCAGGTTTAGAACAAATCGGATTTAAATGATCAAGACATATAGCAGTAGTATAGGTTTTGTCTTGTTAGAGGTCGCTAATATTACAAGAATCCAGAATCATGCATGTCAAGTAATGACCAGATCTAAACAAGTACTGCAGTACGTGGTCGATCGTTCGCTGCAATGCAATGCATATTAGATTAATTAGTGAATAAGAATGAATGACATGTGATAACAGCCGAAGAAGATGTGGTGTCAAGATTAATACTTCTAAAATAAACTTGATCATGAGAAGGAGATCATGAAAGTACTACTGCTAAATGAAAAATTAGTGAAAGCAGGTTGAGATGCTTCTGCTACATGCCTGCCTAGTGATATCATAGCCTTAGCCATAGATCAAGTGATGCATGATTCTAGTCTTGATAAAAGAACGTTGAAGAATTGATTCTCTTCGATTATATATATTTGGAAATGAAATAACATTAGCCATAGAATGAAGCCACTAAATTTCATGGAGCCCCGATCTCTGGTCTTGATAGAAGGATGTAAAAAGAAGACATGTTCGATTATTTGTTTCTGTGGCGCCTGGCGGTGTGTGGCATGGTTCCTTGTAATTCTCGTTACTTTTTCCCTGATATCAAGTGCTGATGCTTGCGGTTTGGAGCATTTCGACTAGTCTTCATTAATCTATTTGAGGAATAAAATTTATTCTTCTGATGTTTCATAGGTGGGCATCTTAGTTCATACTTTAATGATGTGTTTACATGGTTGTCTTTCTCATTGTCTTTTGCTTCAGAACTCATATGCACTCTAGACAAAATGATCATACTTATCAACCAGTTCGAGAATATTGGGGCCAAAGGATATTCTGAAGATCTTCCTCTTTTTGGTACCAGATCAAGTACAGTTTGGGTGCTTACAAGTTATGTACTGCTGCCTTTCTTTTGCTAGTTTCACCATATGTTGTTGTCTTTCAACCATATCACTAAAAATATGAGCCAAAATAACAGATTTAACTGGACTCTTAGACCGACCAGCATCATCATCATCATCCACGTCTCATGCATTAGTTTTATATTTGCAGAGTCCAATCCCCATTTAATGTAAAATATGAAAGATTTCAATGATTTCGTTTCTACAAATTAATGATTAGATTGACAAATGAGACGATGAAAATATGATATTATCCATGACATGCTGGTTTGGCATTAACTCTGTACTCATTAGTTTTATCTTTTGATATCTTTGGAAGGTTGAGTTTTCTAAATACTCACGAAAACTTTTAGCTCTTATGTTCTGTTCCTTTTCTCTGCTCATCCTATTCCTATATATTCAAAGTATAAACCATAGGTAGGAGTAACCTTCTAGTTCCTCTCTCTCCATTAATGCAATGGAAAATGAGCAATTTTGTTTCCCCTTCAGCTCCAGCTACTACGACGGACTCCATGATATTGGTAGCTTGGAAACCTCCTACTCTCTCCAAACCGGAGATCCGTTCTCCCCAAACACCATGCAAGGCGGAATCTTTGCCTGTAGTGACATGGGAAGATTGTTCCAAACAGAGAGAGAGCTCGTGAACATCGATTCCATTTATCAAGACATGAGCGAAACACGACTTGAAGGTGTTGTAGAAACTGAATTGGGTTGTGAATTAAATCAGGCTGAAGAAGAACAAGTGAGTGTTTTGACCGATGGAAATTCCCCTTTGAAGGTAATTCAAGAAGATCAGTTGATGGAAGATAGCAGCTTAACTGATCTATTATTGATGGGAGCTGAAGCAGTAGAGGACCAAAACTGGCTTCTTGCTTCAACCATAATTGCAAAGCTCAACAATCTCCTACTTGATCGAGAAAACGGAGACAACTCATTTCACAAGTTGGCCATGTTCTTCACTCAAGGTCTCCATCACAGGACTGCGAATACGACTGAAATGCACCATAAGCTTCTTTCTAGACAGACAAACACTACGGCTGCCTTTCAAATGCTCCAAGAACTGTCCCCTTGCGTGAAATTTGCACATTTCACAGCCAACCAAGCAATCCTTGAAGCCTCGCAAGGGGAAGGGGAGGTTCATGTCATTGACTTTGACATCATGGAGGGGATGCAATGGCCACCATTGATGGTTGATCTTGCAATGAGAAATGATGCTTCCTTCAAAGTAACAGCAATCGTAGTGGACCAGGAAAATGCAGCTATTGTTCATCAGACAGGAAGAAGACTAAAAGAGTTTGCAGATTCGATCGATTTACCATTCACGTTGGATCAGATGGTGATGGAGAAAGAAGAAGATTTTGCTAGAATTAAAGTGGGTCGCACTCTGATAGCCAACTGTATGATGCATCGGCTTCAAATGCAGACCAGAAGTTTCTCAACAGTCAACACTTTCTTGGCCGGGGTAAGCAGATTATCACCGAAGATTGTTGTCTTAGTAGAAGAAGAGTTGTATAATTTTGCTAGAATCTCATCCATGTCATTTGTTGAGTTCTTCTGCGAGGCGCTTCACCATTATGCTGCCTTTTCAGACTCATTGGCAATTAGTAGTTCTTGTGGTGGATACAAGTCTGAATTGAGATTAATAGAAAAAGAGTTCTTGGGGATTAGAATTTTAGATAGTTTAAGGCAGTTCCCTTATGAGGAGGAGAGAATGTTGTGGGGAAAGGGCTTTGGCTACCTGAAGGGTTTTAAGCCAATCCCTATTAGTTTTTGTAATATTTCTCAGGCCAAGTACCTGGTCAGTCTCTTTAGCGGAGGGTACTGGGTAAAACATGAGAATTGCAGGCTGGCACTGTGCTGGAAGTCCAGGCCTTTAACAACAGCTTCCATTTGGGTGCCAAAATAAAAACCAAGGTGACAAGTTCAAGGCCACACTGCGTTTGTTTATCTGCAGAAGTATTCAGGGTTCTTGATGGGTTGGTTACCTTATATATTATATATATGCTGCATAGTGCATGGCTGATCTACGTTGGAGTGGACATGAGACTGTCTATTTTGCTTATCATTCAGACATTGTTGATGTGAAAATTGTAAACTTGCCATGTAGTTATCAGTTGTAACATGAAATATTTATATCCACTTCACAGATTTCTTACTTGGGTGAAGGTTGCACATGATGCATATAGGAGGTTTTATTTTTGAGCAAGTTCAACCTTGTCAGCAGTCACCCAAATCCACAATCTTAGGGTCAGAAGGAAGGAAGGTGTTTTTTTTTTTTTTTTTTTTTTTTGTGAGAAAAAGTCATACTAGGCTTTTATAAATTTGCATAGAACATTACAAGATGTTTAATACAATCTGGAACCTTGTCCAGAAATACATATTCATTAAGTAAATAAATTGCAGCTTTAGCTAAGAGATGAGCCACATGGTTAACATATCTTGGAACATAACAGAAGTCCCAACCTGAGAAGACGGACAACAAAGCAAGAACATCTTGTATAAGATGACCACAAGAGGAATTAATATATATATATATATATATATATATAAACCAGAAGCAGCTTTTATAAAGTTCACAACATTTTTGGCATCTCCCTTGAGAGGGTTTGATGAAACCACCACACTTTGTAAAGTGGTGAGTATATTCTATTTATAACCATTTACAGTATACAAATCAAATAGCATAAAGACTGATTACAAAATATATGGTAAGTAGGAGTAAATGGTTCCAAATGGACTGTGAAAGAAGGCAATATAGCCTTTTGGTATGACAATTAGGACGAGGAAGGTCTGCTCTATGGTCAATTTCCTGTGTCTGAGCACCCCTTGCTTAAGATAAATGAGTGTCGCATTGAGAATGGGTGGGATATTTCTCTTCTGAACAGATTAGTGGGCCATCAGAAAGCCAATACTCTGTATGATTTTTTGGCTAGACGGAAGGAGGGTCAAGATGCGCTTGTTTGGCTGAAGGATAAGGAGGGCAATTTTACTACTGAGAGCGCCTGGGATTGTATAAAGGTTCGGGTGCCTCCTTTACCCTGGGCTCAGTGGATATGGCATACCAATCTCTCCAAGAAGATTTCCATCATGATGTGGAAGGCTACTAATAATTGCCTCAGTGTTGATGAGAATATTAGAATGGTGGGTGTCTCAATGGCCTCTAAATGTAATTGTTGTCAAAAGGGTCATATTGAGGACTTGAACCATGTGCTCTGCACGGGAGATTTTGCTAGACACATTTGGCGGCTAGCGGCCACTCATCTAGGGGTTCATATGTCCACTTTCTATACTTGGAAGGATCAAATTAATTTTTGGTTTCGTCGTGAGGGTAAGTCTTCACAGGTTAGAATCATTTTTGGCTTTCTGCCCTCTATTATTACCTGGAAACTTTGGGAGAGGCGTTGTAAAGCCCGCTATGAAGATAAGGCTCATTCAAAAGAGTCGGTATGGCACGCTATTAAACTTTGGCTCCGGCGCATCATGGATCAGATCATGAAAGTGCTTTCTCTTTCCACCCAGGACATAGATATTTTGAATAGACTGGATATCCCAGTCTTGTTCCCTAAGCCCAAGAGGGTCTGGGTGGTAAAATGGCACCGGTCTCTTCAGGGCTGGGTTAAACTCAATACCGATGGTAGTAGTTTCGGGAACCCTGGCGCTTCTGGCGCTGGGGGTGTTATTCGGGATGAGAATGGTAGATTACTTCTGGCTTACTCTGTTCCCTTGGGTCTGGGTACCAATAATTTTGCCAAAATCAGCAGCTTATTGGAAGGCATTCGTAGATGTCACGCGCTTGGGTTTTATCGTGTTCAAATAGAGACTGACTCTCAACTGATGGTTAATTGGATTGTTAAGAATAAGTGCCCCATTTGGTATTTAGAAGACTTCTGGGATGATTTACAAGAACATCTTAATAGCCTGGAATATACAATGAATCACATTTTTCGTGAAAGTAATGTTGTGGCTGACTTTCTAGCTAAGTGTGGGGCTGAGGGTTTGAACTCGAATTGGTTTGATATTCACATGCTGCCTAGCCTGTTGAGGGGTCTTCTCCGCATGGACAAATTGGGTATGCCCTACCTGAGGATCTCATAAGCATCGTGCCTGGTAAGTTTTACGTTATTTGCTTGCCTTTCATTGCTTTCGCGTTATATGCGTGTCCCTTTTTCTTGTGTGCTTGGCTTTTTGCAGGTTCCTCTCTTTGGCTTGTTCGGATATAGGTTATGTATCTTTCTTAAGGCCGTGTACTCTATATGATTATAATGGTTTTGATGCCTGGGTTTTCTTTTTCTAGTTTTAGCTTATATGTACCTCTCAGGTGTCGTATTTTAAAACCACAGTTTTCCTCCGCCACAAGTGAGGGCAATCAATAAAATTGAGGTTCCGTCCTCTTCTTAAAAAAAAAAAAAAAAAAAAGAGTAAATTGATACAATGAAATATTCCTAGAATTAAGTCTAGAATTACGGGTCAAATATGTCAAATATGGTAAGCATATGCTAAGCCGTAGAGTAAGGCTAAGTATCCTCAACATCCCTCAAAAATCACTCTGTCAAAGACTCAAAGCCCAGCTCCATACAAAAAGCAACAGTTCAGAAAGCTCCAAAAGTCTCTGCAACTTGAGGCGTTGGATTTCCAAACTTACAAAGCTGCTTTGTAGCAATAACACTCCCATTTTCATCCCTTAGAATAATACCAATGCCCATCTTCTTACTTTGATAATTCATAGCAATATCCCAATTTGCTTTTATAAAATTTGACAATGGGGGCTGCCAAACCTGAACAGGAACTCGCTCTTGTATTGTATTATGAAATGAAGATTGAATGGTTAGCTAAAACTCTTCCAACGAAACATTAGCCATCTAAAATAGTTGAGAGGGATGTTGGAAAAAACCATCATACAGAAATTTATTACGTCTCAGCCAAAAAGTCTAGCAATAATCAAGGATAATTCAAAGTCTGCAGTGTCTAAGTATTGCCATTTTGAGAACCAAGCCCATAAAACTAAGAGCAGATGTTAAAATATAAAATAAATAATAAAAATTTACTTCTTCTTATCAGCTTTAAATTTTTGAAACAAATGGTAATTTTACATGATATTAGAGGATATGTCTGAGTTCGAACCTTGATTCTATACTTTATCATATTTAATTAAATATTTTATGTGTTGAGCTCATTCATTGAGGGAGAGTTTGGCCCACACTAAGGGAGAGTACTCATGTTAAGATATAAAATTAATAATAAAAATTTACGTCTTTCTATCAATTTAAATTTTTAAGATAAATGATGATTTCAAAATAAAAATACTATACTTTTAAGCTTTTTGCAATAAAAAGTCTACATGTCCTTAGCAGAAGGGCATCCCAATTAATAATACGTGGAACATTCAGTTGATATTCTGGAAAGTAATTTATGAAGCACACATACCTGATAGGCCTGCAGGCACATTTATTTAATTTTGACAGCCGGCTGTAACAACAAATAAATACGCTCATAAAATGCATCGAAATTGATTTTGATTGAAAACGAATTAAGATGGAATTGAGAGAAGGAAAAAGTAGTGTTTGTTTGCATGGAAAAAACGGATGCATGGTGGTCCCCTGGAGAACCTGATCAAACCCAATTAGCAAAGAGTTTATAACTTAACTTAGAAGAAATATTAATTGTTCATTACAAACAGCAATTTTACCGCGTTATGCATAGAAACATTATCGATCGATCGATACGATGGGGTTTTTCTTTAATTTCTCTTTTCGTTTGATCATCGTGTGAATATGTGCTCTGGGGGTGCAGGCCAGTGAGCTTTTAAGGGAATAACTTTGAATTTCAAAGTCGTAGTCTTGGTTTAGAATGAATTTTGAGGATTTATTTTCTAACATATAATCTTGATCTAGATCTGCAAGCTGGCCGTATTAATTATTAAATTATTTATAATTTGGTTTTTAATCATGATCTCATGTTAGATCTAAAGCTGAATGAAGGCATCATTGCTAATATAAATTAGGTTGTCTTCCATATGCAAAGAAATCAATTAATAGCCTCTTATTAATTAGACGATATATATATATATATATATATATATTTATATATATATAGAAGAAAAACAAGAACGTTAGGATTAATGCACTATAAGAAAATTGTTTATTTATAATTAATTATTTCTTGTGAAAATGACTATTTCCTATTAAAAGTAGTATATTTTCGTCGTAAATAGCCATTATCGTCACAAATAATCCGTCATAAATACTTATTTTTCTTGTAATGATGGTTTATAATATTCTTCATATTATAACAAACATTAAGGGCCCGTTTGGAATTAGTTAAATTAAAGTAAACGCTAGTCAAGACGCCTTCATGTGGAATATTGCCATTCATGTGTAAGCAAAAACTGAGTCTGGTCTATTTAGGCTGCAATATTGATACTTTCTTGTAATTTTCTTTGAAGTTTCTCGAGAACTTTAGTAATTTATAGGCTACCATTCTTCTCTTTTGGTCATGAGGGGCCGAAAATAATCGAAAACAATCATGTAGATTTTAGAATGTACATGTCATGTG
Organism: Juglans microcarpa x Juglans regia; assembly: GCF_004785595.1. NCBI lineage: Eukaryota > Viridiplantae > Streptophyta > Magnoliopsida > Fagales > Juglandaceae > Juglans > Juglans microcarpa x Juglans regia. The sequence continues at coordinate 7,248,746 of NC_054597.1, forward strand.
TTGAAAGTTATCGTTTCGATTGTCAAAACACCATTCAACACTTTAAATTTTCTTCATATATAAAAAAATTATCAATCAAATTAAAAGTTTCGTCCTCTTATTAAAAAATAAAATAAAATCTGTTAAAAGTTATAAGGTATTCGATCGTAAAAACTAAGAAGTCCTCCCAGGACACAGTGTTCCTATTAGCTAGGGACATGCATCAAACCACGTGTCACACGCATCCCTATCCCCAAGCATTTTTAATTCCCAGAACAAAAGTCTACCTTGGAGTCTATCCCCCTTGACCCATTGATCAACTATCGATATTCGTCTACATTCTGGGTCTTCAAATACCAAGTGGCTACTTAATTAATTCGATGTGTCCAACACGTTCAAGGAAAAAACACAAAAGAAAAAGCAATTGATCAATAGCATGGTCTCTCTCTCCTTATTGCCCAACTTCCTCGTAATAGCTACCGAGGTTTGCTGCAAACTATGCAGTTTATAAATAGGGTCGAGTCAGTAGTACTTATGCATGGTAGCAGAAGCAATAAAAGAAATTAACAGTAACCCTTTTCATGGCTTCCTTAACCACAGCTTGCCTATTGGCACTACTACTCACTGCTTCTCTATCTCTGCCCATGGAGATCACAGCAGTCCGTTTCCCATCTCCACAACTTGGGATTCCTAAGAAACTCTCAATTCCATCCCCATCACCATTACCCACCATCTTTCCTCCACCTCAACCCCACCACAAATCTCAACCACCTCCAAAATGTGATGATGAAACTCCTCCTCCTCCTCCTCCTCCTCCTCCTCCTCCGCCGCCGCATCGCTCTGGCTCAAAGAGGGCACTGCCACCGGGAACGGTGTACTATTTGCCTCCTTTTCCAGGAATCTGATAAGATCCTGGATGAAAGCAGTAAGTCATATATATATATGTAGTTATGAAATGGGACGCATGAATAATTTATGCATGCATGAGAATATATGATCTCAACTGATGAGACGTTTCCTTTGTGCAGCAGGGATGCAAATATATGTGCATGTCAATTATATAATAAGCGTTCTTATACAAGCTAGAATAATGAAGGGGAAGGCGGTGGTTCTATCTGCAAGCTGTATACTTGCAGCTGCTGGCATGCTGCTGTGAAAAAGTTACAAAAACACAAGTTGCGCGCAAGGGAAGATCAGAGAAATGAAGTACTCTATATGCTAATTATAGGCTTATAGCTGTTGTGAAATAAGTTACAAAAACACATGATACGATTGTTGTGTAAGCAGTGAAGAAGAGAAATAATTTAATAAAGACATTGTTTTATATATATGCCACAGTGATGTTCTTAATCTTCATGAGTCATTTGCTATAACAGTTGGTTAAAACGGACTTTTCTCATGCTCCAGTTATCTAGAAGAAACAATTTGGTACATTGAGGATATACAAGGGTTGAGTCACCACATTTAATTAATTTGCAATTTTTTTTTTTTTTTTCCTTTTGAGAAATGTTGCAAAAAGCCTTACACCTAACCAACATTTGTTTTGTTATTTTTGCATGCACTTCTATTTAAACATACATATTTAAGCATTAAGATATAATAATAAAAATGACAAATCACATATTGATTAAGTAGACGTGTGTGGTGTAAGACTTTTATATAGAATTTATCTTTTCTTTACCTTTCTATCCAACCTATTAATTAATTATAGAGAACAAAATAGGATTTGGTTAAATAATTAAGACATTAAGTTAAAATTTGAAAAGGTAGAACTTAACGTACAGGCGACCAATTAGGGTATTATATATATATATATATATATATATAAAATATACATTTTTTTAATAAAGAAAAAACAACACCACGACGCTAATGGCGTAATTAGAGTAATCATCCGGTATCTAATTACTGGATAATGTAGGAGTAATAGAGAAATGTAAGAGATCAGTAATTGTAGTCATAGTGGGTAAGCACCACGCATTTATTTTTAAATAAATAAATAAATATGAGATCTACATGAAAAATATTAATTTTTTAATCGTAAATCTCATTCTTTTTTAAAAAGAATGTGCGATGTATGCACAACTCATAACTGTATCTATAGCATTACTCAGAGTTTTAAGATTACACGATATCATCAAATTAAAAATGGATGGTTACGTAAGTAACTTAAATAATTTGACATCTTATGTTGGGGTGAGAGGATCACCACATATATACTCCAAAACTATCCTGTGATTAATAAAAATTTATCTTCAATCAGGACATAGTGTAAATAATTTTTTTTTATGACAAGCTGCAATAAGAGGACAAAACGTTAACCAAATCCTTTTGAATAATAAAAAAGCATGGTGACCGCCACCCTTCAGACTCCAAGGCAGTCCGATTGTAACAACCCGACCCGAAACCCTTAGAGCTGAAAAATGAATAAATCATATTGGTCTTAGATTACTTTTAATGGGCCAATGTCTCAAAAAAACCTCAAGTGAGATTTTCAGGATAATTTTAGATACGTCCACGGGCTAAATTTTTACGGTGGATTTGGAATTTTCTTTGGACTCAAAAGAAAAAAAAAAAAAAATCTAATTAAAATCTATTTAATATTTATGAACTAAGTGGGCCATTTTAAATTTTGTATTATGCCCAAGAGTTCTTTTTCTGAAACCCCAAGATATTCAGCGGGCGAGTTGTTTTGGACTGTAGATGGGGCCCATGGAAACTTTTTAATTTTTGGCCCATGAAATGAACCCAAAAACCGTTAGGCCCAATGCCCATTTCTATATAACCCTAAGCCATACGCGGCTCCACTTTCCACTAAAATTACAATTCTAAAATCCCTCTTCCAATTAAAATTCCTAACCCCTAACCCCTACCGACTGCTGTACCCACGTAGCATGCACGCCATGTTTCTTTCTCTGCCCCAGGGTACCGTATGTATATATATATATATATACATACATATGTGTAGTTGCACAAGCAGTACCACCATGGAGCTCCCTTATGTGAAGTCCGGTAGCCTCCATGAAGACACCCGTTGCTGCACAGTGAAACCATCACCTAGCCTCCACATCTCAGCCATCAACCACCACAGAATAAGCCCCACGTCGCCCTCTCTCTCTCTCCCTCTAATCCCACGCATTGGTTCCTCTCTCTCACAATACCCGGTTCCCTGTCACGACAACACCTAACCCTATATGGGTCCTTTCTCGCCTCTTAGCCTCTTCCACACCGCAGTAGCCACGTCACCCACTGCAAAACAGTGCCACGAGAAGACTGAGAGTCACGCTGCCGTAGGACCGTTACAAGCCTTCGCCGAAAGCAATCGAGTCGACCAACTTCAAGCCACTCCCATGGAAACACGCACATGGACGAAGGGAACACTAGTCGACGTCCTCTGTTTTCCACAACAAAAACAGAGCAATCTTAAGGCTAGCTGCCTCCCCGTCTCAGCCGAGAGCCACCGTGTAAGGCCACATCCCACCTCGGCCAGCCCCTAGCCATGCACAGACGTCCACTATAGCTTCACCACCATACCACGCTGCAGCCACCACGAGCCTCTACAAACCCAAGTCGGGAGCTACTCAGCCAGCTCTAGCCCATGTATGTAGCCACCGTTGAAGCGCCCATGATTGCACCGTCGTGAACAACCTTCACCTAGCTTTGGCCTTCCTCTCTCTCACGTTAGTTTCTCCCTCCCCCTCTCTCTCTCCACGTTCCCTCTCCCTTCCCCTCCGATATAACATAGACCAAATGGCTAATCTGAAACTTTCTCGCATGAAACCCAAGTGAGTTATTTCTAAATTGCAAAACTACCCGTGTCTAATTAGTGTTGATAGTAGGATTGATAGTTTTATGATATTTTGAAGTTGAAAACAGTCTTCTGGTCTAATCTTATAAATATTTGGAGAGGAATAATATTATAGAATTTCAAGGACTTTAGTCTTATGGAAATATAGGTTAATTAATGTATTTAGGGTTTTAATTATGAAGTACGTGTTCAATGAAAAATTTAGACAAGTTAAGTGATTTTTTTATAGGTGAAGATTTATATTCCCTTCGCACTATTGTGAGAAAATCCAGAGGAGTTAAAAAGTCGAGATAAGTGAGATTCTTATACTAAACTTTACATAAAACGAATGGACTAAGGTTAATTTTATGAAAAATATGCATGTTTTGTTATGGAAAGAAAACTTGAAAACAATATCGGTCATTTTATCTGCATTACTCATGAAATTTGTATAAGAAGAGAAAAATATTTTTCTGACCGGTGTAGACATAAACTATTTTTGGCATTCTATTTCTGAACTGTGCAAAAAGAGCAAATATGAAAATTTGTTCATGACTATATGAAGATGATTTGAATATTTTCTATTCTGAATATGTTCTGTACTCTGTTATGATATGATGTGACCTTTGAAAACCTCTGGCATAACATTATGTTTCTATTCTGTTTTGATCTTACCACATGTGTAAAATTGTGATCTCCGTTTGGGTTGGTACCAACTTTTTTATTTCTGATGCACCCACTTTGAAAGTAAAGTGATTTTCTGCGTGGTCTTTCCTGTGTATACACTCTAGGCTCTAAGAATAATAAGGAGAAGATTTCACATTCTGTTTCTACTCGGTTGGCCGTCGAAGTTTGCATAATCTTATCATGGGGGTTAAACATAGAATTATGTTATGGTGTAATGTTTCAGTTATGCTATGCCAAATAACTTTTGAATATGAATATTTTGAATTGTCACTTTGATATTTTGATTTATACCATGATTTGGTTCTGCATTCTAAAAATAAAAATATTTTATTCTGCATTTTGAACTTTTTTAAATGCTCATGTTTACACACTGGTATCTGTTCTCTCTTTACTGAGTTATTGATAACTCACCCCTTATCTTCACAATATTTTTCAGATAATTTTAGATAATCGTCAAGGAATAAGTGCCAATGGGCACAAATAATTATTAGAGAGTCTTATTCAGTAGATTTATTATTTTTTGATGATTTGGGTAATTTGAGACGCGGACATTTTTTAGGCCTTACAGAGGTTTTATTTTATTTTGTTGAGGTCTATATTTGATGTCCATGTGGAGGAACATATATATTTAGTTTTAACAAGTAAATTTATATTTGATGGATTTTTTTAGTATAGATATAAGAGATGAGTTTAGGAAATAGGAGCTAACTCTCTGGACCTCTAGGACCGCGGCGTTATACCGATCATCCCAGAAAAGTGGTTGTTCCACTCTAGCCACCTATGGGTGGTTAATTGATTTTTATTTTATTTTTTAATTGTTAGCGACAATTCATTATATCTCAACTTTTTTTAGAAAGAATAATGCTATAATCATGAAGACATCTTGCAAAAGTAAAATGGTTTAATGTGGTATGTTAAATTGTAAATTAATTATTTTTATTATAAAGTAGATATAATATATCATATAACATTATGTCAATTTATGAGTTTACTTTTATTAAAAAAAATTTGTGACTGTTTCATTTCTCTTTTAAAAAAATAATAAGATTGAAAGGTGTACACCATATCCCGGTAACAATTCTCTAAATAAATTGTTTTACAATTACATGAAATGGCTTCGATGCGCAACATGTAATCAAGTTTACAAGGAAGAGTGATAACAAAAGAAATAAAATGGGTAATAACAAAATATAAATAGTCCCCCCTCCGCGTTGACGGGTTTTGGTGGGATTTGGTATACCCTACCCTGCTTAGTCGGGGTATGGGGCTTTGTAACCTCTGTTGTGGATAGATGTGGTAGTTTCTCTAAAATCTAGGTCTTTAGAGATTTATCGTCTGGACTAGACCATATCAGTCACGAAAGTGTACTGGGAAGTTACTAACGATTGTAATTGGTTTATTTTTCAAGTCAACTTTGTAAGTTCTCTCTTAATGAAGGGTAATATCCATTTTATAACAAAAAAAAAAAAAGATAAATGATATTTGCAGTCATGAAGTGCATAAGCGTCGTACAATTTTTTTAAAAAAAATTGAGTAAATTCGGAATCCACATGAATAAAAACAAAATTTTTAATAGTGGATCACACTTTTTTTCAAAAAAATTGTGCGACGCTTGCACACTTCAGGATTGTGCAATGCTACGATTGCGTTAGATACAATCGTAGAAGGCGCAAGCGTTGTGCAATCTTTTCGAAAAAGAGTGAGATCTACTATTAAAAAATTAAAAAAATTATATTCTAAGAATATTTTATTTAATTTTTAATTTTCATCTCATCTCATTTCATCTGTGTAAAATAACAAATGAGATCGTTTATTTTCGCATATAAAATGAGTTGAGATTAAAGTTAAAAATTGAATAAAAAATTGTTAGAATATATTTTTTTAATATTATTTTTGTTTTGAAATTTGAAAAAGTTGAATTGTTTATTTTATTTTATGTGAAAATTTAAAAAAATTATAATAATCAGATGAGATGAGATGAGTTAAAAAAAATTATAAAAACAAACTTGAAAGAAATTTGAATGGTAAAATATCCAAAAAAGTGTTATATGCAAAAGAATTATAAAACCGACTACTATAAATCTACTTTTTTTATGTAATCTAGACGTGTGTGTAACACTTCTCAAGAATACTGTTCAGAATAATTGACAAGCGATTAACTTTTTGTGGGTGTGTGCGTGGATATTGAAGTGAATTGAGATGAGTTGAGTTGTGATGATAAAATATTATTAGAATATTATTTTTTAATATTATTATTATTATGAAATTTGAAAAAATTGAATTATTTATTATATTTTGTATTAGGATTTGAAAAAGTTGTAATGATGAGTTGAAATGAGTTGAGGTGAGTTTGGTAACCAAACGAAGCCTAAAATATTTGTCTTTCGTAAGACGAATTCTCGTGCAGGCCTGATTGAGCCAAGCTTGGAGAGGAAGAAGAGAAGCGTAAATATGCCGCAGGCCAAGAAGGGCAAAGCAAAAGCAAAATCAAAACCCACCACCGCCGACTCCGCTCAGTCCTCGGCCCCGTAAAACCCAACAATTTTCCTTCTTGTATTCGCTCAATACCTCCTTCCTCTGTTGCCATCTCCATCCACGCTAAGCCCGGCTCCAGATCCTCCTCCATCACAGGTCCGTATCTACCCACGTTTATGTTGGTGAGTGTCTGTGATCGTATTCGTATTTTGATTTTGCTATTATTTTCTCCTCTTTTGTGTGTGTGTGTGTGTGTTTGTTTTGTTTGTGACTCGGAAATACAGATTTCAGTGACGAGGCAGTTGGGGTACAAATAGACGCACCGGCCAAGGACGGAGAAGCTAACGCTGCACTTCTTGATTTCATTAGTTCGGTCAGTCTGATTATTTCTGGTTTCATTTTCTTTGTTACATTTTATTTACACCAATTTTCTTTTCCAGTAAAATGTAGCTTCTGATTTCATCTCTTGCATAAAACCTAAGCTGTTTAATTTGACATATGAATTGGATTAATTTACTTGCTTTTGTATTAGAGATGTATGTGGATCTTTCGTGCTAAATTAACGTGCCAGAAAAACAAGTGATCGGACCGACACCATTAGATGGGGGTAAGACTTTGTTGGATTCAATGGATTGACTGGAGTTGACCTGCCGTCTAAGCCTCTACTCTCCGGTTTCCGGCAGGTAGGGTGCTGCTGTAGTCACGCCCACGTAGGAAAGCCACATCCGGTTGCTTATGCCCAGACCTTGCAACATCGATTTTTTTTTTTAATAAAACTGAACTTCATACATTAATCAACCCACAAAAATACAATATTTAGTCCATCCCAAATCAGAGTAAACATCAAAGCATTTACAACAAATCAGAGTCTAGCAACACCCTAGAAGATATAAAATCTGGATAAGATTGCCGCCATTGATTGGTATCCACAATCCATTTGGCATGTTGAGCAAGAAGGTGTGCGGTTTCATTTCCTTGTCTTCCTACATGAAGGACTTCAACCATTTGAAAGCAGTGCAACATGCGCTGAATCTCCATGATCAAAGGCCCCTAAGAAGTAAATTTTCCATCCTTTGATTTTATGGCATCGACAATAGTCATAGAATCCCTTTCCAATTGGTGTTCTTAATTGTTGGTACCTGGAAATTGTGATTTTTAAATAGGCCTGAAGTTTCTCTAGAGGGGCTATACAATCTTATAATGGTCTAGCCAAGAACTCCGTTTTTGCAGTTATTAATATATGACAATTGCACTGAAGGTAATTGGAGAGGAACACTTGTCACATGTTCTATAAGGAAGGCACTTTTAAACTCTAGGTCATTTGTTAAATCATACGCATTTGGTTATAGGTGACAAGATAAAATAGTTTGAGAAAATAAAAATTTGGACCATGGGTTCCAAGAGTAGGTTAAAATGCAAAAGTGATACAATCAATTGAATGAAAGAAGCATGAAACGACATCCAGGATAAAGGAGATGATACTTGTTATAGTGAAATAGTCTAATAAGAATTTGTGGCCCAAGTAGCTTGGACAAAGCTTCCATGTTGGTGACAAGATCATTGTGACAGATCTTCATTTGTGAGGGAAAAAAGAAAATGGATGTGCTCAAAGGTAGATTGGAATATCCATTGTGACTCAAATGGATGGGTGGTGACTGATATGCTAGAACAACATTATCACCACTCCACTGCCAGCATTTCTCTAGAACTCTATCTCTCTCTACTCTAGATATTTGCACAGCCATCTTCACATGATGAAAACTTCACCCTGGATTCCAGAAAATTTCAGATATTTCGGTTTTGTAACTAACAACATGCAGATATGTACGGAGGCTTAGTGTGAATGTCCAAGTGTTGTTGTAATGCTAGTGTGCAAGTATCCTAGTGCTGGTGTGAGAGTATGAGAGAAACTTGATGTTGGGTATGGTGGTGTTTGGAAACGTGGATGGTGCATAGGTCATAGGTGTAGCAGGTGTCCTTTCAAGAGCAACTTGACCAAATAAAGTATGCTGCGCATGTGACTGTGATATTAGGCGTGTGATCTTGAGTAGTCTTGTGTGTGTTTGCTACCAATGTAATGTGTCCTTAAGTAGGAGTTTTCTTTTTTTTCTTTTTTTTTTTTTTTCTGTTTTGTTTTTGCATGTGTGAATCAACTTGATATCCAAAGTTATAAGTGGCTGAATATATTAATGTCACTAATGTGGTCAAAACGTTACTTAATATTTTCTGCGCAATTCTTTTTGTTTGTTCTTCCAGCAAATGACATTAATTCTCTGTTTTGCTTACATGGTTGGAGTTCATTGATGTTATATACATAGAAACTTTGTGTCTTCATTCTCTCCAAACAACAGGTTTTGGGGGTGAAGAGAAGGCAAGTGTCTATAGGTTCTGGTTCTAAATCAAGAAACAAGGTTGTGATTGTGGAGGAGGTTACTATACAAAATGTTTTCGATACTCTGGACAACGTTTCGAAAAAGTTAGTGCTGGAGAATTGAGAGAGTTGAGGGGTGATTTCTGTCCCTGAACCTGTCATTGATGACCCTGGCGAGCCAGACCTAACCATGTGAAGCTGGATTGGGTGATCATTTTATCTGCCGTCCAGTTACATTCCAGCCAGTATCATTTTTCGTATTTCACCCGGAAACACCAATTTACTAGGCCAGAGTTATTATTACAACAACAGCTACATGAGATTTTTGTTTGTAAAATGAGCAGCTGCGACAGTGACACTGTGTCAAGTTGTTGCTTTTATGCATTTTCAACTCTTCATTTCAAGTTATTCTGGGATTATCAATATCTTGTACGATTTGAAACGTTCAGTCAACATGCGTTCAATCCGCCAATATGACTTTGTTACACTCTTCTACTGAAAGGTTCTTGCTTGTGTCAAAGACCATGATTGGAAATTTTTTAGGCCAACTTCTATGTAAAGCAGTATTCCTACCAAATGAGTTTTGGTGTTCTATTTACAAGTAGAAACTTTAATACCACATTTTTAACATTAGTAAATTAGCCTACAAATGAGATACTTCATGTATAAGATAGCCAAAATTTCATTGTAAACTATGTATTACAGAATTACAAGAAAATGGGTGTCTTCACTGGAAATGCAGATAGAGATGTGGATAAGTTTGTTTGATATGAAGTAGTTCTTTGCATGACAACCAGTAAACCATGGCTTCCAGTATATTGAGAGCAGTGGTTTAACAGAAAAGCAGAGAATACAAGACATTTTAAGCAGCAAAACGATTGTATCCCTCTCTCCGTTTTCTTATCAACAAGACTTGTGTGTTGAACAACATGACCATTGCGCCTTTATTTTTTGGACTTTAGAGACGGATGCAAGTGCAAACCCATTTTAGAGGGCAGTGAGAAAAGAAGTCTAGAGTTAGGGGAATTGAAATATCAACTCATCATTACAATTTTTTCAAATCTCAATATAAAATATAATAAACAATTCAATTTTTTTAAATTATAAAATAATAATAATATTAAAAAATAATATTTTAATAATATTTTATTATTTAAACTCAACTTAATTCAATTCAACATTTAAACGCAACCTCAACCACCGAAGTCCGAATTTAACCCTTCTGTCCAGTTCTCTCACGTATATCGTTAACGAAGAAAAATGTGAAAAGAAATAATAAACGGAAAATGAAGAAAAGTCACGCGTAGAAGGCGACAAGATGCTATAATTTTCTTGAAGAACTCACTTGTTTGCGGAAAAAAAAAAAAAATACGGCCTTTAGAGCATTCGCGTTGGTTCCTATAAAGTTTCAGTTTCCATAAGTTTCCTTAAAATTTGATTAAAATACACACTTTTTATTTTTTTTTTAATTTTACTTATCTTTCTAAAATCTTTTATATATCATTCCCTATCCATTATTTATTCTATTAAAATAATATTTCTCTATTCAGAATATTCACATCTTCAACAACCTAAATCTCATTTCATCTAAAGAGAAATTTCATTTTGACCTCATTTCTCACTGTTTCTTAAAAAGCTCGTTCATTCTTACGTAAATTGCTGCTTAATTTATCATTTGAAGTTGAATTGGAGGTTGTTCTTAATGACGATCCTAGATCAACATCGAGTCATTGTCGCAATCGCCAAAGTCGTAAGTATATTCGGTGTGATCATATTCAAAAGCACGAACAGCTATTTCGTGACTATTTTGCTGAAGCACCATTATATCCTTCAAATCTATTTTGAAGGAGATTTCATATGAATCTTCCTCTATTTCTTCGTATTCAACATGCGATATAGGCTTACGAACTCTATTTCATCAAAAGAAGAGATAATGTTAGAAGACTCAGTCTATTTTCCTTGCAAAAAATAACCGTTATACTTAGAATGCTTGCGTATGGAGTAAATACTGATTTTATGGATGAATAGATATGGATTGGAGAAAGCACCATAATGGAGAGCCTAAAAAAATTTGTAACTGCAATCGTAAATGTTTTTTAAATGAATATTTGCGGTCTCTAAATACCACTGATATTACTCAAATTCTCGTTGTTAGTGAATAACGTGGATTCCCAGAGATGCTAGGAAGCATTGATTGTATGCAATTGAAGTGAAAAAGTTGTCTCGCTGCTGAGAAATGTATGTACTCCAACTAGTGCCGCGAACCAACTATTACACTAAAAGCGGTTGTTTCATATGGTCTTTGGATATGTCATGCATTTCTTGAATTACCCGGTTCGTAGAACGAGAACGATATCAATGTGCTAGAGAGATCTTTTATTTTCACTGAACTTGTCCAAGGGCGTGCTCTTCTAGTAAATTACTCAATCAATGGCAATGACTATACCATGGGGTACTACCTTGTCAACGGTATTTATCCAAAGTAGTCAACATTTGTTAAGACTATTCCATCTCCACAATAAAATAAGAAGAAATATTTTGTAATAGCACATGAATCGGCAAGAAATGATGTAGAGCGAGCATTTGGGATCCTTCAACAACAATTTGCAATCGTTCTTGGTCTTGCTCGAATGTTCAAAATTAGGGATATGACAAATATAATGAAAACATGTGTTATTCTACATAACATGATCATCAAAGATGAGAGTGATGATAATTAGGGTCTCGAGTTCGAGTATAATCAAGTTGATGATTATCTTCCTCAACTATCGCGCAATCCTACAATTGAACTTATGGAGTTCATTCAGCTTCATCATGAAATTAGAGACACTTCGGCACATCATCAGCTCCAATCAGACCTGATTGAGCATCAATGAAAATTATATTCCCAAAATTAGAATAGCTACAATCCACTATAATTTATGATGTTATTAAAGGTGATTAGATATTCCTGCTTATTCAACTTCTATGCCCTAAAAAATGTTCACTTGAAGAACATGCCAAGTAAAGTTGTAATATGTTCATTATCTGTAATATTTTAAATAGTTGTAATGTTTTGTTAATCATCTAATATCCATGCACAAAATCATTGTAAAAAAATTTAAGCTTCCAAAATAAATACTACCAAACTTACAAAGTATAACATACAAACATCCAAGTTTCTTAACAATAACAGCTAACTAATGATGCAAAGTAACTGACTAAAGTTAAAAAAAAAAAATTATACAAATTGGAGAATGCATCAATTAACAAATAAATTTTATAAAAAATCAATGATTCTCAGCATCGCGTCTTGCAACGATTTCCGTTTGACATTACTGGAAATATGCTCGTTGTAGTCTAGGCAAGGTGATCACATCGATCAGCATGATTCATTGCTCTCTCTCCAACCGCTCACTCTCTGCTCTCTCCTTTGCTTGTAACAAGGCAAATTCCAGTCTCTCGAGCTCCAATTTCAGTCTGTCATCCTCTTATCGTATTTTATGTCCCTCCCTTTCTAGATCATATTGCATCTTCTCAGCCTTGAGAGGGAAAAACACTTTCTCCTGAGCGCGTGACTCCCCGAGAAGAATATACTTCATCTTGCTTAGTTGAACAATGTCCTCTACTGGCTTGCCTAAGGCCTTACGTTTTGTTGTCGTAGCTTTCATTCCCATTGGCCTCTCAAATTCAACGACATCATTGTTTATGATATTCTCCGCCTTGATATCATTTGCTGAATTTACAATTGTAGTTGAGGTATGAGTCGGGGTCGGGGACATCGTCGACTTTTGCTTTGGACCTTCTTTTGTGCAACGCTGAATTCATTTGGGTTGGTCCTTCAACATGTGTCAACAATGATTGAGCTGAAAGGTGGTATTCTCCAACGATTGATACATAATCTTCGCTTTGTCAAACTTGCAATTAAAGAGAGAAACATAAAAAATTACCAAACAGAACGGTAACAGAAACTAAAAAAAGTAGTAGCTACAAAAAGTTATTAGTAGTGGATTGTTATACCTTGTCTTCTTTGGTCATGTCACTTTGATTCAACCCTTTGACTTGGGCTAGTTTTGCAAAAAATTAGTTAGTCATCTTTTGAATGGCCAACCACCGATGTATTAAGGTCCCTACACTCAGCTCAGTCATACTTTTTTTAAACTCATTGAAGTAATCCAAAATTTTATCCCAAAGTTGGGCCTTTTTTTGGTTTGTTTCCTAGATGGCATCTACGCTCGTATTCAATCATGCTGAAACAAGTAACTTGTCTTATTCTTAGGTGAAGTTTGCACCCTTGGCAGATTTTTTCGCAACCAGATGCTCTATTTGGGGAGGGGTTAAGAGTAGTCCAGCGTCACAAGAGATTGTTGAGTTTGACTAACGTAAGTGTGGTCAATGGGAGGGTCTTGACTGAGGAGGGGATTGAAGTACATATGCCCATGGTCTTGAAAATCTATCTCTAACAAATTTTAGATACACAAAAGTTGGTAGACATGTTAGAAACTTAAGAACAATAGACCGGAGATTTTGGGAACAGGCTCAGGTAATGAGTGGTAACATATAGGAAGTGTCAACATCCTCAATGGTTGCATCAATCGGTTACCAGTAGTGATTGGCCACTAGTAGTGATTGGCCGTCCGGGTTACTCTGCCATGGAGTATGTGCCAAATTTTCTACGTCCCTGCTCAACTTTGTTATCATCACAATTGAGGAGGATAGAAAAGGACAATGGATCAAAAGAAAAAACTAATCCAACAAACAAAACTGAACAACATAAGCATGTAGCACAACAAAACACCATGGGGTACCAAAATAATCCAACCAACAAAACCCATTAGAAGCATGCCAAAATCAAACCAGAATAGCCAACTGCAAGAAAGGATGTAGGTTTGAGGAAGATGAAATGATGTTTAGCATAGATCTCACGTCAAAACTAGTGAAATAAGAAACTGATCCAACCAAAAAAACTGAATATCACAACCCAATCATAACTGAACAACAAACTCATCAAAGTAATCCAACTTTCACAAAGCTGAACAACATGCCTATAGTGTAGTAGAATACCTAAATAACAAAATTGAATACCAAGTTTCACAAAACTGAACAACATGCAGGTAGATATCTCAAATCAAAGTTTCACAAAACTGAATAGTTTGTATAATTTTGTGATTTAAGTAAGCATGCCTATAGATATCTCACATCCATCTTTTTTGAATAACAACTCTAAATTGTTAAGTAAGATGTAATATAGTAATATCACAACCGTGATATTTCAAAGAAGTAAATAATCCAACCAAGTGGGGGGAACTTATAACAAATAATCAAGACTTTAGGTTGAAACATCATGGAAGCATCACAACATAGGAATGAAAATAAGAAGTTTTCAGGTTTAAACACAACTGAACAGCAAAGAGATGAAACTAATCCAACCAACAGAACTGAATATCAAAACAGTAAAAATGACAAAGTAATCCAACCAACAGAACTAAATAACAAAACAACAGAAATAACAAAGTAATCAAACCAACAGAACTGAATAGTAGAACAGGAAAAAAGGGGAATTAATCAAACCAACAGAACTAAACAGCATGCCTAAATCATAGTAGAATAGTAAAAATTACAAAAAAGCACATAAGTTACATAACAACGGAATTTTTTTTTTGGGAGGAGGCTCAAAATGGTTTTTTTTATTCAGGCATAGGTAAGCATATAACACAAGCTTGAATGGCTGCAAAACGGTTGCCTTTGTGAAACTTTCACAAAAAAATTACCATCTGGATTACCCTGCCATATTGAGCTCGCCTCATTCACAGAAGTTGTGATTTTATACATTTATCATGTTCAATTCAATCATCATCATAGCCTAATTACATTACACATACAATCCCAACGACAACCTTGACATATCAAGAATTAAAGCTGCAAAGGACAAAGTAACGATAGTGAGAAAAAGCAAATAAAGATTCAACAATAAGAACCAAAAAGCCAACAACTAGTGAAGCCAACCATCATAGCAATATGAGAGCAAAATGAAGTGTCAGCTTGCCCACACAGAAAATAAAGAAGCACATATGAGTAAAATTTGAGATCATATTGTTTCCTTATTCGATTGTTAACTTTGAATTTAGAAAAAATTATCAAAGTTTACAATTCACAAAAGTTACAATTTTTAACTTTGAAATTAGAAAAAGTTACCAAACTTATTCATAGAAAAAAATGGCAAGCTCACTTGAATATATTATAGAACATTTATCTAAACAAAAAAAAAAAAAAAAAATCATGTGAAAATCCAAGCACATAAGCATGTGAAAATCTTAATAGAATCATGCATGTAGAGCTAGATTGAACAAACACAAGAAAGTACACAAAACATGAATTTCACAAGCAATAGACGAAAATGACAAGCTAATTGATTTTAACTACTACATCAACATCTTAAATTACACAGAGTGAAATGACAAGCTAGATTGAATAAATTACACAAAACATAATTCAAACAAGCAGTACAATCAACAAGTCAAGGTAATTGACAGTGGAACAAAGCACATTAGAGTTGCATGTGAAATTATTCATAGAAATCAAATGGCAAGCTAGATTGAATAAATTAGACATAAATTTTACGAAACAGAAATCAAATAAGTAGTGAATCTGTATAGGTTGGTCACTGACAGTGAAACAAAGCATAAGCATGTCAAATTCTAGGCACACTAAAATGGCAAAGCTAGATTGAATAGCATAAGCCATAAATTTCACAAAACACAAATCAAACAAGAAGTAAATCTGTATGGGTTGGTCAGTGACAGTGAAAGAAAGCATAAAAATGTCAAATTCTAGGCACATTGAAATGACAAAGTTAGACTGAATAGTAGAACACATAAATTTCACAAAACATAAATCAAACAAACAATGAATCTGTATGGGTTGATCATTGATAGTGAAACAAAGCAGAAGCATGTCAAATTTGTAGCACATGAAAATGACAAAGCTAGATTGAATATCAGAACACATTAATTTCACAAAACACAAATCAAACAGCTAGGCAATATTCTGTGATGGGTTGGTCATTGATTTTATAATTTCTTTTTCCAAAACCTGTACAAAAATCGCCATTATAGAAACCCTAGAGAAACATACACATAAACCATTTTGGTCTAGTGGGCTAGGGTTTTCGAGATCTACCTCAACATTCAACAATGGAGTTACTGAGACCCAAAATGGTAAAGCACAAACAAATCGAGCACAAAAGTTCTCTCAGAGTTGACGACATGAGAGACAAGGACTGTGTGTTTGAGTTTGTGAGAGAATGAAATGGTTATTGTGAAAATTTGTGAGACAAAATTTTACCTATCGTGAAAAATGTTGGAGGAGTTGCCGTTAATGGACAAGTGCGAGAGAGAGCCAATAGCACTAGGGTGCGAGGGACAGTGAACGTGGGAGGGAAAGAGAAAGAGAGACATGAGAAAATAATTAAAAGTAGGAAAGAGGATGTACACGTAAACATAAACCTTAAAGTAGGAATCAAATGTGACGAAGAAATGCAAGTTTTCTCCAAATTGCATCCCAAAATTTGGAGAAGAAGAATGTATAGGGAGCAGTATGCCAGTGGTCTTAGATGTTGAAAGCCCTTTTGGGATAAAACCAAGATGCCCACTCCTACATGACCTATACCATGGTCATTATTGGCGGTCGAAACTATACCAGTCTACCAGACGAAGATTACGCTGGACTTGAAATGCTTGGAACATCAGGAAAATTAGTTTATAATTTATATAATCTCCAGATACACAGGTGTATTTTTTTTTTAAACTGGAGTATACTTGATACCCATATGAAAAAACATGTATTTTTACGATAGACTTCAATATTTTTCAAAAGAGCATTTGAGATTTGAACATCCTAAAATTATATCAGTCAAAAGATTAATCATATCCCTTCTATTAAGTTATTTAATTCTTCCTTAGATCAACGCCAACGTCCTTGGACCTGACAATTGGGGTGAGTCTAAGTTAAATGAATGTAAGTCAAAGTCTGCATTTTCTGGACTTGGAATATCATATCCATTCAGCTTTTATATATGTATAGATTCCGTGTACGTTTTAAGTACCATTGCTGAACGTTTTTTGGGACTTGACCATAGGGTGGTTGGGTGGTACTGTGAGTCAAGTGTGCATCTTTTAGCATTGGAAGGCTTGGAATATATATTAATCAAATCCATTAGGCTAGGTTATTCAGAATTTTTTTTTTTAGTATTGCCAAACATTTTTCGGGGTACCCAACGGTTGGGTTGGGTAGTAAACAGTCTTATAGGATTATATCTTTTAAGGCTAATATTACATACAGTCGTAGATCCACTATTAAAAAATTAATTTTTTCATGTGGGTCTCGTATTTATTCATTTTTTTAATGTAATTATACGGTTCTTACACACTCACAACTACAACTATTATTTCTCATCTTTTAAGGATTTGAGATACTAAAGGTCTGTTTGGGAACATAGTTGTTATCAGATATTTTCAGATTACTTCACTACTATTCATAAACAGTTCAATATTATTAATAAATTATTTACTATTATTTCACTACTATTTACAAATTATTTCACTACTATATATTCACAGATGATATGGGATACTCTTAGCATCCAAATAGAGCTAAGAGTATCTTGGTAGGGCCAGACCCGACCCAATTCTCCGAAACTAGACGCCAGTGACTTGGCGGGCCAAGAAGTGAAAGGAAGGAGACCCAGGCCGACCCAGGAAGAGAGGAGCAAGCAATGTACTCTCAGGCCGGTTGGGATCCTATCCCCGAAAGGAGTAGCTGCATTAAATGCGACATCGAATGGCTTGCACCAGAGGTTGAGGTCCTGTCCGTGATAGGAATGACCGCATTAAATACGATGTCATATAGCTCGAAACCGAAGGTGATCATTATAGAGACAGAGAAGTTAGAGACCCCTCTAGGGACGAGGTATAAAAAAGAGAGAGCAAGCAAATGAGATAGGTTAATCACTATTATCAAACTCTTATCTCTTTTTCTCTTTTCTTTTGATAAGATTATTTTATGACTTTGACATAAGAGGTGTCACAGACACACCTAACAACCCCCGTTTTAATCTTTTGCAGATGCTCGGTGGGATTCGAAGCTGGTGGTTATAAAACATGACTTAACAAGTAATAAAATAGTCTGAAAATATCTAAGAATAGTTACGTTTCCAATCAGATTAAACTTGAAGACTTGGTCATTTCTAAACTTGAAGACTTGGTCATTTCTAAACTTGAAGACTTGGGTTGGGTACTAGATAATACTAGATGTAGGTAAGGCAAGTCTTCGCAGTTGACTAGTCGTCCACCCACATAACGTGTGGAAATAATTAAAGTAGAAAAGTTAAGTTGTGATAAAGCGATAAATAACGGAAAAAGTCAATAGCTATAATAAAAGAAGTAGCCTTTTTTTTATTATTGAAAAGATAATAATAAAACGATAGAAGAGTAAGTAGTGAAAAAGCCAAAGAAACAAATATGGGGAAATCAATAACCACTGTAAAATTGATTTATTTTATTTTTCTAAAAAAGAAAAATATTTTTGTTGATGGTTCTCAGAAATGATTATCAAATGGGGTGCTACCTAACAAGACTCATTTCTTGATTAATAAAATATATATTCTGTGTAAATTAATTACATACCTTGGAACACTATACAATAGTACTACTTGTACAACTTTTAAAAGAGTGTCAGTGTTAGCATTTTTCTGATCTCTAAAATTTTTGTTAAACAAGTTGATCGATCTTAATCTCTTTACTAGATCTCTTTTTCTTTTGTTTTTAGAAAAAAATAAAGTAGTGTTCAAGTTCTTATAACAAGGGTGAAGATTTTTCTACGGACCGGTAATTGCGATTTAAAAAGTTTCTATTTAGATAATCTCGGAATTAAATTGTAAGGACTGGTTTGGATGTAAGATGTCATCCAATCTTATCAATATCTAAATACTAATCAAACGTAAATATTTTTTAATTTTTAATTTTTAATTTTTTGACTAATTATTAGTACTTAATCATTTTAACTTTTCTAAATTTTTAAATAAAATAAAAAAAATATTAATTTTATAATACTTTTATTTAATTTTTAATTTTATTAAAAATCTAATAAAATATATTAATTCAAGTATTTTATTACTATTTATAAAAATTTTTATTCATCTCGAAATTAACAAAGCTTGTGAAGATATGTAATAACAAGGTATTAATGCATGTCCAATCGTTCACGCTGCGTCTGGTCTTTAAAGGCGGCCTTGACCATCTATGAATATTTTCCAAGACAATGAACCAAAGATTTACGTTAGTTTAGAAGTCGAAGATTACCGTGTACTGAATATTTCTCTTTTTTCTGGGCCTCGATCCTCTCTATTAATTAATTGAATCCTGAAACCGATCCTACCAATCTCTTTCGTCCCTCCCCGCTCATGGCTCCCATGATATTCTTTGTTTTCTTCCTCTTGCTTATTTCCTTCGCAACTGGAAGAGCTCAAGCGCCAAAGCAATCTGGCAATATTACAACAGGCTTTTCAATCCACCCCACAATAGATCCCACTTCCTGGCTTTCTCCATCTGGCCGCTTTGCCTTTGGTTTTTATCAGAAAAACGGGAATGGCTTTGAAGTTGGAATTTGGTTGGTTGAAGACAAAAGAATAGTTGTATGGACGGCATTTCGTAATGATCCGCCGCTCACCTCGAATGTAAATTTGAACTTTACCAAGGAGGGAAACCTTCTTTTGAGAACTGAGCAAGGAAAAGAGAAACTCATTGCTGGTGCAACAGGCGCTGCTTATGCCTCCATGCTTGATTCTGGTAACTTCGTGCTCTATGACAAGGATTCCAAGATCATTTGGCAGAGTTTTGAGCATCCTACCGACACCATTTTAGGAGGTCAGACTTTATTCAATGGCGGGCAACTCGTATCCAGTTTAACAGAGTTTGACCATTCAACTGGACGGTTTCATCTCGAGATGCAGTTGGATGGAAACCTTGTTTTATACCCAGAAAACACAGGAAACGCCCCTGTAGATGCTTACTGGAGCACAGATACTGCCTTTTGTGGAAATTCCAAGTGTCAACTAGTACTTTATCTCAATAATACAGGCCTTTTGGCTATCTTCAATGGCACAAGTTTAATGGATGCAGTTTATCGTGGGGGCAGCGACAACACTAGCAATACCATTTATCGTGCAACGCTTGATTCTGATGGAATTTTCCGACTTTACTCTCACGCCTATGATGATAGTGGCAACTTCAATGGATCAAATACTGTATGGGAAGCGTTGACGGATCTATGTGAAGTGAAATCTTTCTGTGGTTTTAACAGCTATTGCACATACGATGACAACAAACCATATTGTAATTGCCTTCCTGGGACCAACAATAGTTTCGTACGCAGCGGCGTATCTCTTGGCTGTGAGAGAAACTTCTCGGAAGCAGGGTGTAGAGGTGGGAAAGAAATTAATGCAGCCTTTTATAGGATCAAAACCATGGAGAACATGCAGTGGGAAGATCGTCCTTATGCTGTAGCATCAATGTCAGAGGAAGAATGCAAAAGGTCTTGTTTGGAAGAATGCAATTGTGGGGCCGCACTGTTCGACAGCCAAGGGATCAATAAGCTTTGTAGGAAATACTCCCTTCCACTGACATTTGTAAGGAGATTAGATGAAGGAAAGGGGCGCACGGCATTCTTGAAGGTTGGCACGAGAAGAATTAAGAGCGGCATTAATGAAACTGTTCATACCCCAAAGAAGCCACTCGTTGTCGTGCGCAAAACAGCAATAGTGCAAATCCGTCTTATGACCTTTGGTTTTACTGTACTTACAGTTGTTTCCCTTACAATCTCTGGCCTTTTCATTTTCAAAAGTCGAGTCTTTAGGTACAAAAGACTTTTAGAGAATGGAAACGTGGGTCCGGCTGAAGAAATAACTTTAAGATTGTTTACATATAATGAGCTCAAAAGAGCAACAAATGGTTTCAAAGAAGAGATAGGCAAGGGCTCTTTTGGAGCAGTTTACAAAGGGGCGCTATACAAAGCTAAAAGACTTGTTGCAGTGAAGAGACTAGAGAAGGTGATTGAAGATGGTGAGAGGGAATTCCGAGCAGAGATGCGAGCAATTGGGAGAACCCACCATAGGAACTTGGTTCGTTTATTGGGTTACTGTGCTGAGGGCTCTAAAAGGCTTCTAGTTTACGAATATATGAGCAATGGCTCCCTTGCAGATCTTCTTTTTAGAGCTCCAATGCGTCCAGATTGGAATGAGAGAGTAAGAATTGCACAGGATGTTGCAAGAGGAATCCTCTATCTACATGAAGAGTGCGAGGCCCCAATTATTCACTGTGACATAAAGCCTCATAATATTTTGATGGATGAGTTTTGGACTGCTAAAATCTCTGATTTCGGGCTTGCAAAACTTCTAATGCCAGATCAAACAAGGACGTTCACAGGGGTAAGAGGAACAAGGGGGTACTTAGCACCAGAATGGCAAAAGAACACCCCAATATCAGTGAAGGCTGATGTTTACAGCTATGGAATAGTGCTTTTCGAAATTTTATGTTGCAGAAGGAACCTAGAGCTTGACATTTCAAACAGTGATGAGATGATTCTTTCTGATTGGATCTACCAATGCTTTCTTGCTGGAGAGTTAGAAAAGATTGTAAAGTGGGAAGAAGTAGATAAGACCACCTTGGAGAACATGATTAAGGCAGGACTTTGGTGTATTCAAGATGAACCAGCTCTTCGTCCTTCTATGAAAAGTGTGCTCTTGATGTTAGAAGGGATTACCGATGTATCTGTTCCTCCATGTCCAACTGCTAGAACCACGTAGAGTACCTGAAGGAATTTATTTCTGCTTTCATGTAGTTTTTATTTGGTTAATTTCATGTATTTTCCTTTTGCCATCATGATCAGGTAAATAGGAATTATCCTCTCATCTCAGTAGTAAATTAAACTACTTTGTTTAAAGGTAGAGATCAGGAAAAGGAGAAAAAGCAGCATAGGGTTACGTTTTCGGGTTTGATCTATATATTAATAATATTATGGAGAGACCTTTGTCCCTTCGATCGGTGGCCATTTACTTCCAAATTAAGCTTCTCTTTTATAAATGTAGCTGATGTGCTGTGTACCAATCGTTGAGAATGAAGATCTCTTCAAGTGATTATTGAAACTTTTAAGCTGGCCTAGCAAAAGAAAGAAATATAACACCACTAAACATTTATTGAGTATTAATTATTAATATTTAAAAAATTAACATAACACTAAATAATAAAATAATAAATATTAGAGAATATGCTTTATGCATATCTAGATGTGCTATATTTTCTAGGTCGTTCTTGATACTGTATTTGTCTAGCTCTTTTGTTGGGAGTGGATAAACCTATGGATGCGTAGTGGTCTTTAGCCTTTTTCATATATATAAAAAGTTGATATTTTTGCCTGAAATGATTTTTTTTTTAAAATAATATATTTTTTTATAAAAAGTTGATCAATCAATAATTTCATGTATAGGAAAAAAATGGTAAATTCTAGCAAATATTTTTAAATAATAAGCTTAAGTGGAATATAATAATTACATGTTTGCATAAATTAGAAAACAAAAACATTAGTTCAAAATACACCATAATTTAATACAAGTTTATCATATTGATAGTTTTAGTAAACTTGTTTTGGACAAGTTTAATACAAGTCTACCAGTTGAGAGGATATTGAATTTTTTGTACTGTTGTTGGTTGAATCGATCAGGATCTGTAGCAAGTTGAATCATCTATTCTTTTTGAAAAACTTGAGCTGCAACATTTTCTATATATGGTAAATACTCCTACATAACAAAAAATGAATAGCTTTGCATGATTAATAAAAAGGTAAATAATGATCTATATGCATAAAAACTAAAAGAATTTTTCTTATACTTTGCTTTAAATAGATTTTTTTTTTATAATAAAAACCAAACCACCAATCAGATCAATTAAATCAAAAAATAAAAAAGAGAATAAAACAATGACATGCAAAACAAAAAAAAATAAAACCCATAAATTGTTTTTTAACCAAAGACATATACAAACCACAAACTATCATGAATTCCAAACCCAAAACTCAAAAAAAAAAAAAAAGAAAAGAAAAAAAAAAGAAAAATCTTTTGATAAAAAAAGAAAAAGAAAACAAAACTGGAAAAATGGGAGAGAAATACACAGAAACACACTGTTAACCCAAAAAAGAAGAAGAGAAACACAGAGATTAAAATAAATCAAATTGTACAGATTTTGTTTAGAAACTATATATAAATAAATGAACATAAATAAATTTCTTAATCCCATAATTTCATCACTTTTATACAAATTTGTTTTTAAAAAAGTACTATACAGAATTGTCAATTAAAAGAACCCTTCAAGTTTTGGTATAATATGATCTCATTGTGTATAAACTTTTTTTCAGAAAACAGATACACAAAAAATAACCCAAAAACAAACATTACCACAATTTTAACTCATCAACCCAAACGAAAAAACAAATAAGTAACAATGACAAACTTAGGAAACAAGAAACAAATCAAAAGCATAAACCTAAACATTTTAATTTTAGAGAAGTAACAATCACATAAAAATATGCACAAAAACCAAACCACAATCCAAAGTCCTTAAACAAAAAAAGCCACCAAATTAGATAAATTAAACAATAAAAACATGCACAAAAAACAAACCACAATCCAAAGTCTCTGCAATAAAAAAAAAAAAAAAACCATCAAATCAAATCAATTAAATCAAAAAATAAAAAAGAGAATAAAACAATGACATGCAAACCAAAAAAATAAAACCCGCAAAATTTTTTACGATGACAAGTCATGAGAAGTATTATAATGTGTCTTTTAACTAATTAAGACATCATACCTGCGAAATGGAAAACCTTTCTTAATTCCCATGCATCTAAATATATATATATATATATATATATATATATATATGCGCTTAAAATAAAATAAATAGCTTATGATCTATTGATCACATGGACATTAATCAGCTAAATTATACATCCATCCATATACAAACTGCAAACCATCATGAACTTCAAACCCAAAACACTAAAAAAATACCAAATTGGAAAAAATGGGGGAGAAACACACTGTTAGCACTAACTAGAAAGAAGAGAAACAAAGAGATTCAAGAAAATCGAACTGTATAGATTTCAGGGACTTTGGACTGTGGTTTTTTTTTTTGTACATGTTTTTTGAACTGTACAGATTTCAGGAACTTTGGATATGGGAATAATCAGGAATATGGTGTCAATTATGAAGAGACCTTTGCTTATGTGGCTAAGATGACCACCATTCATACGATTCTAATTCTTGTTGCTTCCAATGATTGGCCACTACATCAAATGGATGTCAAGAATAGTTTTCTTCACGGGGATCTTAAAGAGTGTATTTATATGAAGCCACCCCCGGGATTGTTTCTCTCTCCGACCTCACATGTGTGTAAACTTCGTCGCTGTCTTTATGGTCTCAAACAAGTTTCGAGGGCCTAGTTTGATAAATTTCGAACAACTTTACTACAATTGTCATTCAAGGAGAGCAAGTATGACACTTTATTGTTTTTTCACAAATTAGACATGAGTATTGTTGTTCTTTTGGTTTATGTTGATGATATTGTGATCATTGGTTTTAATTCTGCTTTACTTGTCCAGCTTAAGACTCATCTCTCAGAGTCTTTTCATATGAAAGATCTTGGGTCTCTCACAAATTTTCTTGGTCTTGAGGTGCATCGTAGTCCTTCTGGTATTTCATTCAATCAACATAAGTATGCTAGTGACTTGATGTCTACCGCTGGACTACAGGAGGCTACTTTTGTCGATACTCCCATGGAATTAAATGTCAAGCTTCGCAGAGAGGAGAGTGACCTACTTGCTGATCCCAGTTTATACCGGAAGTTGGTAGGTAGCCTTGTCTATCTCACTATTACTAGACCTGATATTTCTTTTGCTATACAGCAAGTCAGCCGGTTTCTTCAGACTCCTCGTCATCTTCATTTGGCTGCTGTCCATAGGATCATACGCTATGTTATGGGCAATTCTGCCCGTGGATTATTCTTTCCTGCAAACAATTCTCCTCGTCTAACTACTTATAGCGATGCTGATTGGGCTAGTTATGCTGATACACATCGCTCCATCATTGGTTGGTGCGTGTTCTTAGGTGATGCATTAATCTCCTGAAAGAGTAAGAAACAAGACAGAGTTTCTAAGTCATATATAGAATCTGAGTACCGGGCAATATCTCTTGCTTGTTCATAAATTATTTGGCTTCGAGGTTTGCATGCTGAGTTAGACTTCTTTAAGACAGCTCCCACGCCTTTACACGCCGATAATAACAGTGCTATTTAGATCATGGCCAATCCTGTCTATCATGAGCACACAAAACATATTGAAATCGACTGTCACTCTATTCATAAAGCATTTGAAGCTCGTGTTATTACTCTTCCACACATTTTCACTAAACTCCAAATTGCTGATATCTTCACCATGGCTCTCACTCGCCATCGACATTGCTTCCTAAGTAGCAAATTAATACGTGTTGATCAACCCGCATCAAATTGAGGGGGTTGTCAGTGGACAACTTTGCTACCCATATTTATTTCCTTATTTATTTCCTTAATTTACTCTTATGGACAATTAGAATTATATTTGACAGATTGTATAGGGATAGAACTAGGATATACTTATTCCTTTCCATGTATAAAACTCTTTTATACAGTTTATATAATAAATTGAGAAATCAAAAGGCCAATTGATTCGGCCATTCATACAGTATTTTGCCTTATTTTGACAGTTATAACTCGAAAGGACCTACCATTGCTTTCAACTTTTGCAGCTCACTTGTATCAAGCTGCTTCTTGGCAAGGCCTAACTCAATCCCACGAACCTGAGATGCGAAATTTAAAGAACTCAAAGTGTCACCCAAGTCCTTGTCTAAAGGGCTAATTTGTACAAATATCAAAGTTGTGAGTTGCCCCCTGCAATACATGGAAAATAAGCAATAAAGGCCTGGGAGGTCAAAACATGTAGTAAATGTGATGCTGATAGCTTGAATTACAAGCACAGTTTTTGACACCCACAAAATGTACACCACACCCCCCTGTCCAACACACATGCACGCATATTAGACTAATTTAAATTTACCTAATGAGTCTTGAAGTAAATGTTTAGATCATTAAAATGAAGAATCATTTTTAATTAAACATTTTTAAAATGACGTGTTTAGATCATTAAATAAACATTTTTAATGATCTTGGAGTTGTTTAGATCATTAATTAAACAGGGATTTATGATATGATCGTTTTTAGAGCATTTTTTATGTAAGAAACATGGATTTGTGGTTTGAATGTTGCAACAACAAAAATTAATTCATATCTATGAATTGATATGTATCATCTACTGTGAGGGAGATGAAATGCAAAGGAGGAGTTTCTTCTTGACGGTGCCGGATATGGGTTGGAGATGAGGTCCAATGGAGGGGAGGGAATCTGTCGGGGTTTGGGGGAGTGTGTCGGGGGTTTGGATGGGAGACAAAATGCAGAGGGGAGACGAAGTGCGGGTGTTTGAGGGGAGCTTGACGGCATTGAAAATGTGCCAGTCGAAGATGAGGTCTGATGAGGGGAGCGAATCTGTCAAGGGTTGGAGGGAAGACGAAATGCGGGGTTTGGAGAGAAAACAAAGTGGGAGATGCGCATATAAGTTTCAAAATAGAAAGAAGAAAAAAAGACGAATGCCACAATGGCATACCCACGTTAAGTGGAAAGCAAAAACAGGACACTATAATGGTGGCTGTAGCATTTTCCCTCCTAAAACTACCATAAGCTATCAAAATTGTCGCTTTACCCCGATTAGAAACTCAAAACTATAAGTTGCCTACTCATTAAGACCTAAATTTTATATAGATGAGAAATATACGACGTGACACAACCTCAACGATCAGATCTTAAAAGAGTGAACAATCAATAATCTATATGTCAATTTGTGGTGCTAATCGACACTTTCGTAGTTTAATGATTTTTTTTTTCTTGGTAATTTAATGGTTATATTGCAAAAGAGAAGTTTTGGCATTTTCCCTTCCCAATACCCAGCACCTACGTACGCCAGTCCCACCACCCTCAACACCTACAGCACTCCAACAACCAAATTAGCAACCATGCCTAATCAACCATATATATTCACCTCCTATATCCTGGCATCCCTCGTTTGCAAACAAAAGTAATTCTACAAATTGACATGGTTTGATATAGGTCATCAGATTGTAAAGTTATTTTTATTATAAAGTAAATTTGATGGATAATATGAAGTCATGTTAGCCTGTGAGATTATTTTTGTATAATAATTTTGTAGCTATAGAACTCATGAATGAAAGGAAAATTTTGAGAAATATTGTCAAAACGCATGTCAAAAGGAATAAAAGGAAAGTAAGAGCCTGGTGAGATCTCATGACAAAGCTAAACAACGCAGTGGTGGGTCTGGTAATGATTCAAATGAAGCCAAGTTTAGAGGTGGTGGTTATCAAGATGAGCCATTTTTGTTGGAGGGTGCAGGTCGTGAACCTTTTTCTAAGGGACTTGACTCAAAACTCAAAAGAATGGTAGGTAAATTATGCATCTCAAGTCTTTTCGGACGCATTTTTCCCCGTCTCCCACGATGATTTCCAGGTTGGAATCGTAGGATACTGTTCAGAATATATGGGAATCTCGATTCTGCTGAGAGATTTGCAAGCCTATGAAGAGCCCATGTTATTTTAAAAGCCCACCCTGCAATGGGCTTGAAGAGGGAGGAGATCAGGCAACTCAAGGGTGAATTCTTCGATTATTGAGGTGGACAGAGGTGGCTTCTTCATCATTCTTTTTTTCTTATGAAAAATTATGTTAATCATCCCTAAATCATACCTCACATATAATTTTTTATTTATTTTTTTTTTTCATCTTAGCAAGTATGTGGTATAAGAATGATGAGTAAATAATTCAATTAGTTTAGTAGAAATAAAATAAAATAAGAATAAATAAATAAATAAAAATAAAAATAAGTGTGGTATGTGCAATGATGAGTAGCAAATCTCTTTTCTTAAGTGCATGTTTGGGATTGCAGTGAGAAGTATAGTTTATAGTTTTAGGACTTATAGCTTATAACTTAATTAATAAGTTCTGCTATTAAAAAGTTATTTACTATTTGGTAATTATATGTTTAAAGCACATTCAAACATGTTCGTTTGTTTGGAAACAAATTTAAAAAGTGATTTATGATATAGAAATTACGATTATTTTTAAAGATTATGACCATATCCTTGAAAGCTTGAAAGTTGTAATTATCTAAAAATTGTATGAGTATTTTCATCCATTAATAATCTTTTTAGAATTCGAATAATGTTCTGCATTATTTGAAAAAGTACGTATGAGAAAAATCACTTTTTAACTTATTTGTGATTAAAGGTTAATATGTAACACTCAAACGATCTAATTTTTCTATTAAAAAACTTTTAAAACTATTTAAATACTTTTTAAGACTCCAACTGCAACCACAAATAGCCCTAGACTTCTTGTATTTAATCTCACTTTTAGTAGATTTTACATTCAAGATCCGTGGAGGAGGTAGGTTTTAATGTCAAATCACATAAATAATTCTCCCTTGCAAATGTATTTATATTATGCAAGCAATGAATATCCACCACCAACCACTACCGCATAGAGAGGAGATCAGGGTCATTCGACCGAACTCTTGGGTAAAAAATGCGCCAACAGATTCAGTGCAAGAGATGAGTCTCATCCCCAATCGGATGGGATTTATTCTAAGAATGAGGAGGTGGCCGCTGCAAAGATGAAACCAAAATCAGCATCAATGTCGATACTGCAGAATAAAAATGTCGATGATATATATATATATATATATATATATATATATATATATATATATATATAATCCATTTCTGTGGTGGATTGAGAGCAGTCCAGTTCAAGTCCGCTTGTAGTAATTGGAAAATAGATCGACCTTGCTTTGCTTTCATCCATTAGTTTTTCAAAACATTTAAATATTTACTAACAATTGAGAAAACCCATAAAAAAAAAAAAGGATCAAACTTATGTTCAAATAACGGTATACATCTCTTAAAGATTAGACATATTTAAAAGCATTGAATTTTTTTTTTTTTAAAAAAAAAAAACAGTTTTAAGGATAATTTATATTACTTTTAATTAAGTATCTTATATAATTTCTATGCATCACGCGGGCCCACAACAAGTTACCCATATATATAAACTAATATTTTGAATACCGTACCGGATGCCGTACCGGTTAAGGTATTGAAACGAAATATTTCGATATCGGTACTCTTTCGTATACCATTTCGAAATAGTCGATATATGAATAAATTATATATAAATACATATATATATATATAAATTATAAATATCTAAGTCTGAATTGAGGGTAAAAAATAGGCTTGTAGTTTGAAAAATGAAAAAAAAAATTAAAGGCCGAAATATCGGCCGGTATAGACCATAATACAGGCCGGTACGCCCAGTATTTAAACTGGTACGAAATATTTATGATACTTGTATCGGCCCAGTGGCTAGTACTGCAAATACCGGCAGTACCGGCCGGTACGGTACAAGATTAAAATTAGTGATATAAACCCTAAAGCAATATCTTAACAAAAAATTGAAAATGTTTGTGAATAGTAGTGAAAAAGTAATAATAAAATATTGAATAGTAGTAAGAAGTAAGTGAAAAGTAATGAATAGTAAAAAAGTAAGTGAAAAATAATAATAAAATAAAAAATAGTAGTGAGAGTACTTGAGATATTCTCACTTGCCAAACACACGAAACCTTTCAATTTCTTAACTTCAATTAATTTGAATAAGCCCAATGTCGTTACACGCGATATATATGACACAACATTATATATTTTGTTCAATTTGCATATATATATATATATATATATATATATATATATCTTAACTTCTAAGTTATTCAATTACATTAACCATGCATAGGGCAGCATAGAAATTGGAAAAACACCGAGGACCACAAGCTTGATTTGTTCATGTACGTTTATAACGTCCTAGAAACTATATATTATAAACAAGTCTTAGCCTATTAAATCAAGTCGATTTTTTTGGAGACTTTTGGGCCATTTTAAACTAATATTAAACATTTTTTTTTTATTGG
Source organism: Juglans microcarpa x Juglans regia (assembly GCF_004785595.1). Lineage (NCBI taxonomy): Eukaryota > Viridiplantae > Streptophyta > Magnoliopsida > Fagales > Juglandaceae > Juglans > Juglans microcarpa x Juglans regia. The sequence continues at coordinate 7,279,246 of NC_054597.1, forward strand.
CCCCTTGGGTCCCGTTCGTTCCGTAATCAAACCAAATTGGAAGGCACTTTCTAGCTTGAATAAGAGGTTAGTGATTCCTTTCCACCGTGTCGATGCATGCATTGGTTTTTTTTTTTTTTTTTTTTGTTTGTGAAAAGAGCTATACCTAGGTTCTATATATTTGAAATAAAATAAAATATTTAATTAAATGAAGGTGAAGTGTAGAGTCAGGCCGGGTATTCAGATTCAAGATCTTTGCTTTAATATAATATGAAATCACCACTATTATAAGAGTAGATAGATTTTATTATTTATTTTATATTTTAATAATATCTACTGCATTAAATGTACTTAATAATAAAAATGAGTTTATATTCTGAACTTTAATTTTATAAAATCTAAAGATTTCACTAGATTAGGAACAGCTTTATTGGAACCATGCTTGGTTGCCATGTATATATATATGCAGTCCGGGTAGTGGAGAAGGTTCCATCCAAGCGTCGCAATGAGAATCCGGGTCATGTCATTAGGCTCGACGTCACAGAAGACTGCAAATTGTCATTTTGTTTAGGGGTACTGTAAAATGTCGACCCAAGCTTTGGGGCACAGCTAGCTACATGCATGTTTAATTGGCGTTTTTGTCTATAATATCCCACCAGCGAGGTATTTTTCAAACGGTCGATGACATATAAGAGATGGGTCGGTTTTGGTAATCATTAGAAAGTGGAGATGCATGATGAATGAGGCGAGAGGGATTGTAATAGTGTGGTTCAGCTTTTCTTTTTTTCAGACGACGAAGACGGGCATGTTTTGTGGAGGTCAGACAAACATTGACCTATAGCTAGTAGTATTGTCGTGGAGGACAAGCTATTGCAGCGTACTGGCCATGCATGGTGGACTGACTTTTTGATGCATGCAACTATACATGGTAGTGCGTCTTGACTTTAAAGAAAAACCGTAAATGAGTAGGAATATATGGGCCGGGAAAGACTACCGTGTTGAAGCAAAATGCAGGCATTGGCGGACGAAAGGTTTTAGCACAGTAAATAGTTTGTAATTCATATTCAGCGAATATGAAGGATCATTGGCCAAATTATAATAATGTTAGGATACATGCAGTACGTGTTCGGAGGTTCAGGTACTTGATCAATTAATTAGTGTTCTTCCACTGTTTATAACAAAAATGGAAGGATCATTGGCCAAATTATTATCTCACATGCAGATTACATACATGCATGGATGGATCTAAGAGTATTAGTATTGGATTGGCCATCATATTTTTTAAATTTTGACTAATATGTAGCTTTTTCACTTTTAGCTAATCATTCAAAACTTAAAGTCTACATTGGATTAGTCATCACACTCTCTATAATAATAAAATATTATTATTATTTATTATTTATATTTTTTAATTAATTTATATTTTATTTTTATAATCTTCAATAACCTCCAACAATCATATTCATTTTCATTTTCACAATCTAACAATCTATAATATAATAATCTCATATGTATATAGATGATAAAATCTCATATGAATAAAAATATCATATCTATAATATAATAATCTCAAAAAATACTTTTAAACTTGCTATAGTTCTTTTCATATTTGAAAAGAAGAATGGATTCACTGTAACTTATAGTTTGGATGAAAACAATTTAGCTAATTCAATGTAGAGCAAATATGGATGATATTTACTAAATTTGAAGATGAAACGGCATTTGACTAATTCAATGCCAATGCTCTAACACATGCAAGAAAAAAGAACATTTAAGACGAATTATTTACAATGAAAATGACTATTTGTGACGAGAATAAATTCAATTTTAGAAAAAAAAATCATTTTAACAAAAAATAACAAATTATTGTGTATAATATTACGTACTAATACAACAAATTAAGGGCTAACTATTCATATTCAAAATGAAAAATCAACCACTTTGTTAGACTTCCTGGAGTTGTAGTACTATATATGACACTTTTTTCCATATTGCATAGTACCCATTAGAAACTCATGATCATGATATAGTGTAAACCTTTGAATTAAGAAACATGTATTGATTAATCGGAAGCTGCCTTGCAATAACGTACATGCAGGAAGCAGAAAAATAAAGTTAAAAGCTGGTATTGGTCAATTTCATTGCATTAATCCGCATGCATATAAAGCTTCCACTCAGAAGAAGATGATCAGTACGTATACGAATATCAATGCAAGCTTATGTTGCAAGAACTCTGTTATCTATATATTGTACGTATAATTCTAATGGCATCAAAGCTTCTGCTTCTCTTATTTCTTCATCTCCTTCCTCTGACAAAATCTCAATCTCCAGCATTAAACATTATCCTTGGCTCCACCCTTTACACAAACTCCACTCCAAATTTCTGGCCTTCTGCTTCGGGGCATTTTGCGTTTGGGTTTTACCCTAGTGGTAATGGCTTTACGGTTGGCATTTGGCTCGTTGGCAGCCCGAATAACACAGTAGTGTGGACATCACGTCGGAATGAGACAGTGATATCACCCGGTGCGGCTCTCGCATTCTCTGCAGATGGGAGGCTCCTCCTCCATAGCTCCGATGGACAAGTTCAACCAATTGCCGCAACAACTCCACAGGCTTCAGTTGCTTCGATGCATGATTCCGGTAACTTCGTTTTATATGACTCTAGTTCGACCATTATATGGGCAAGCTTCAATTTTCCGACTGATACCCTTTTGGTTCGACAAAAACTACTTGTAGACCGTTTTTGTACTCCAGCATTTCCGAAACTGATGCTTCAATCGGAAACTTTAAGCTATTGTTGCATAGAGATGGAAATCTCGTTGCTTATCCGGTAAGAAGTTTTACGGATGCAAAATATTCTTACTGGTCATCATCTACCGCAAATTCCGGTAGAAAGTGACATTGAATCTAGACGCCGACGGCCGCTTCTACCTTCTTAATTCCACCGGGCCAAGTTTAAAGAACTTCACGGAAGGGCGATACCTTGCTGATAATACTAAAGTCTTGTATCGAGCAACGTTTGATGTGGACGGAATTCTGAGGCTTTATCGGCACCAAATGGGGACTAAAGGTAGCTTAGGCTTTACAATCGTGTGGCAGGCAATCACGGAACAGAATCGTTGCTCCGTCAAAGGGATTTGTGGGAAAAACAGCTTTTGTACAATTGATGGTGCAAATGTTTCTTGCCTTTGTCCTCCAGGATTTGACTTTGTAGATCCCAATCAGCCTAATTTGGGCTGCAAGTCAAACTTCACAGTGATCAATGATTGCTTGGGGAAGAATGGTAACGCGAATTACGGTATGTCCCCTCTTCCAAACACGGCCTGGGAAGTTAGCGAATATGAAGTATTGACTCAAGTGAATGAAGAAGCCTGTCGTGAAAATTGTTGGATGGACTGTAATTGTGTGGTGGCAACAGTCCGAGACCAAATGTGCTTCAAGCAAAAGCTTCCGCTTCGATTTGGGAGGAGGGATATTAGCAATCCAACCAAAACCTTCGTGAAGACCAGAAGTTTTCCAAGTGGCCTGCCCCCGGACACCAATGTTGTCACCACAAAGATCACAAACAAGCTCAGTAAGAAGCATGTAATTGTTGGAATAGTTCTCATCACCTTCTCTGTATTGGTTTTCTTGTTTTCGGGATACCTGCTTTTCTCACATCGGGTATGCAGCTACAACGTCGTACGTACAGGGCAACTTAATTCACCTGATGTGCTTATTGAAGAAATAAATCTGAGATCATTTACCTATGATCAACTTGTACAAGCAACAGATAATTTCAAGGAAGAGATCGGCAGGGGAGCATCTGGGAAGGTTTATAAAGGCTCCTTGGCAAAGTATGGTGGACAAGAAATTGCAGTGAAGCGTCTAGAGAAGATGGTGGATGAAACAGAAGTTGAGTTCCGAAATGAGATGAAGATAATCGGAAGGACCCACCACAAAAATTTGGTTCAATTGATAGGGTTTTGCAGTGAGGGGTCGAAAAGGCTTCTCGTGTACGAATTCATGAAGAACGGTTCGTTGGCAACCCTTTTCTTCAAGTCCAAGAAACGTCCTGTTTGGAATGAAAGAATGAGGATTCTGATAGAGATAGCGAGAGGGATCAACTATCTCCACGAAGAGTGTGAGACCCGGATCATCCATTGTGACATTAAGCCACAGAACATACTCATGGGTGAATCTTGGTCTTCCAAGATATCAGATTTCGGGCTGTCGAAGCTACTGAAACCGGATCAAACGAGAACATACACCACCGCGAGGGGGACAAGAGGCTACGTAGCTTCTGAGTGGTACAAGAGCAATGCTCCGATTACGGTAAAAGCAGACGTCTACAGCTTCGGGGTTGTGTTATTCGAGATCATTTGCTGAAGGAAGAACATGGAATTGTCAGTCCCAGATGAAGAAATAGTGCTAATGGATTGGATATATGAATGCTATGTCCGTGGAGAGCTCCGAAAAGTGGTGGGAGAAGAAGTTGTAGACATGGTGGAATTAGAGAAGACAGTGAAAGTGGGACTTTGGTGCGTGCACACAGAAGCAGTTCAGCGCCCATCAATGAAGTCATTGATCATGATGCTAGAAGGAAACGTTGTGACGCTAGCACCGCCTTCCAAGCCATGTTCTATATACGTTAATGTCTGAATTTAAAGCCTCCAAGCCATGTTCTATATACGTTAATGTCTGAATTTAAAGCCTCTGGCTTTGCATGTTCATCCATCAAATTTTTCTAGCTTGGTCTCCTCGATTGATGCAACCACAACTGCCCACTAATCCTTTTTTTAACGATTCATGGAAGAGAAATGCTAGGGAGCCCATTTTGGGCTCCCGTTCATGTGTTCCTTCTGATGTGAAAGGTCAGTTGGTCTTTTTTTTTTAATTATTATTTTCCCTCTTTTCTCACAACTCACCTGCATTCCCTCACCCAGCTCTCTTTCACTCTTGAGACCAGTTCGCGTCTCCGTCTCTCCTGCCCAGCTCACCAGTGTTTCACCCCTGCCATTCCCTCACCTAGCTCTCTTTCACTCTACGCCGCTTGAGACCAATTCCTAAAGACATCCCTAGTTCATTCTCCGTCTCCATCTCCCCGCATCTCCGTATCCATCTGCCCTGCCCAGTGAAACGCCGATCACTACCCAGTTTAAACTTACAATTTTTTTTTTTTTTTTTTTTTTTTGTTTTGTGGCTTTCATTGTTTTGAATTTTTTTTTTTTTTTTTTGATTGTGACTGTTTTGGACTTAGTGTTGAGTAGGGTAATCTTGGTCCGGTCTGGTCTGGTCTTGGTACATTTTGTGGACCGGACCGAACCTATTCGGTTTTGGAATTCTTCACCCTAGACCAAACCGAGTCACGTATAGGACCAGTCCGGTCCAGGATCAGTCCACACTACAAGAAAATGGCTCTATTGCGGCGATTTTTGGTCTGCTGCAATAAATGTCGCCGCAATAAGTCATTATTTACGGCGATAGGTTTGGTCGACGCGGCTACCAACCCGTGCGTATTATTGTCCTTTTTTGCGGCGATTTTATGCTTATTTGCGGCGAAAATTTTCGCCGTAAAAAACTTTTTACTTTTGCAGCGATTTTAACGAGACTTACGGCGAATTAAACCGCCGCAAAATCCCAAAATGTTCTGCCGACGCATAAGTTTGCTGCGAATCTGATTTTAATGAAAACGGCGCCATTACCTCCATCGATTTTCTGATTTCCCCCCAAATCCCTATTTCCCCCAAATCCCGATTTCCTTCGTCCCCATTTTGGCGTACCAGCTTGTTCTCTGTAATTGTTCGCGCCCGGCGATTCTGGAGCAAAAACCCTTTCCCAGGCCCCTCATTCCAGACTTGAAGCAGCAGCGGAGTCAGTGCCTCCCCGCGGTCCGTTTCCGAGTGATTGTTTTGGGAAGGCCAATATCGGCGGTCGAGATCATCCATCGACACTTGTAAGTGGTTCCCTTTAAGAAATTGCTCTCCCCCTTCATCCTCGCATGAGCTGCTTATTGCAAAAATTATGCATTTTGGTGGGTACTGATTAAGAGTGTGTCGAACATAGTTGCAGTCTTAATGGATTTGTTGATCTCTAGCTTATGCATTCTGGTTTCTGAGTGATAATTTTTTTTTGTTGATCTGTAGCTTATGGATTTTGAGTTCTGTTTGGTTTATTCATCAACCCTTCACTGGTGCATTGTTTGTGTTTGTGTTCTAGTACTAGATTTACATTGAAGACAGATTTTAATGCTTTAACACTAGATTTTTGTAGAGGTAGTCAAGCTTTATTTAACATATGGTAAAAGGTCAAAAGTAGACGTTTATTTTAAAGCTTCTGAACATGTTGAAGAAAACTTATGTCATATGGTTAAATCTTCTAGAAACCAGTTCATGTTTTGTCTTTTCCATTTTCCCTTCTCTCTAATTTCTCCCAACTGAATTCAACCTACCACCAACCTCACTCTCTCCCTCAAGGAAAGGCCCATTTCCTTTTCCTTTCTCCTCCTCTTTCCTATAGTAGTTAGAAGGTTTTTATTTATTTATTTATTTATTTTTCCTTTTGTCTTGATCTATCCTCTTCCACCATTTTTCTTTGTATTTCACTACTCCTACCTTTCTGTCCCCCTTCATCTGTGCTTGTTGCAGTATAAAAAATTGGGCTTTTTGTCTGTAGACTAATTTCTAGGTATTTTGGGTTATATGTATATATGTATATTGTTCGTTATTGATATCTTGATGCTGTTACTGTTGAGAATGGCATTATGCAGTCAATCTGTAGCTTGAGATTTGCGTACTCTAATCTTTTCCTCTAGTGTGATACTTCTTGTTGATGACTTACAATTACAATAATTTTATGTTAAAAGAATGGGGAATTTGATCGGTATTATGGTATGGAAAATGTTAATGTGTTGTAATGAGCTAAGAGTACTTGTCTAACCTTATTATAGAAGAAATTAGTTTTGGAGGGGTTGGAGAAGTACTGGCGCCGCATGATCATATATGCATGTACGAAAATACTCTTGCAATTATTTTAGGACTAATGTAGCAATGTTATGCAGTCTTTTGTTTTTGAGATATAGTTTCTTTTGTTTTATTTGTTCACGTAAAAATGAAAACCATTTCATTATATTAAAACCATCTAAACTAAAACCTACCTATCCTTCCCCCAAAAAGCTGTTTCTTTCAGCTTGATTCTAATTGGAAATGGGGTCTTAGAATAGTGATATTTTAATTGACCATAGAGATCATATTATATAGTGCAAGCTAGTGAAGAAAAAGAGAGGTGATGGTACTGATCAACCTGTTTATAAAAAGTTTGTGTTGAAAATGGAGCAAAAGAAAAAGAATGCAATATAAGTTGTGCCAATTAAGTAAAGAATGTTTCTTTCTCCATCTCATGACTGGTGTTTTATTAAAGCTAATCTTCCTAATATTGATAGTGATTGGCATAGGATGGCCAATTAATTACATGTGCATCTTCTTTAATGTGATAAGTACTGAATTGTTTTGCATTTGTTTTGTATTATCTGTCACCTTGTCTCACTCTCTGATCATCATAGAAAAAAATAAATAAAAACTGGTTTTTATTATTGCAGCTTGTTTTTAATAATATCTATGGACCATAGCTTATCCCTTCATTGTGCTACTTACAAAGAAATTAGGTTCCTTACACACCAAGTGATCAATAAGGCAATCATTCAAAATTTGTTCTTTAATTAGCAGGCAAAGAATGGCTAATCATCTTTCTTAATCAGTCAATATTCCCTTTAAAAAAATGACTGGCTAGCATGTATAATGATTTCTAAACCATCATGCATGTATAATGACTAGCTAGCCACATGCAAATTCCAATTGTGCCTTAACTTTTTAAGAGATTTTGTAGCATATTATGTGTATCTGCCTTTAATATTAGAAAGTGTTTGGATAAAAAGGATCTCATGGCCGTTTTGTTTGTTTTGCTAAGGGGAGAGAGGAAAAAAGAAGACCGAAAGTAAGAGAAATGTCTGCTTGGCACTAGAGGCCAATCTCTCATGTTTGGTCCTCTTTCACATAACCAAACAAAACTATGTTTGATGGCCATTGAAGACCACATTACTTTTAAACTACTAAGAGCTTTAATAATTGTTCAGTGTAGGTTGTGTCACAATAACATGTAGTTTTCAATTTCCTGTTCAAATAATATAGATCTGATCATTTTAACTACCTTTAAAAGGCATGTAAACTACTTAAGTTTTGAATGTTTCGTCCTTTAGTACTTGGATATGATGCAAGCTTGGATGTGTTGAGTTTGAGTGATGTATCTTGTAGCTTCTGATCTGTCTATCAACTAGAGCATTGGACCTTTGGTTTTAAGATGAGTGTCTTTTTTTGCTTTGAAAAATTCTTATGCGTATGCCCTCGCAGTTTCGTCTTACTTTACAGCAGATATAATACTGTCTAATAATCTGTCTTTTTTTTTTTCCCTATAATTTGTGATTCTGGGCTGAATGCAAATGAAGTTGTTTTCCAAGTAATAGAGTTTTTATCTTATCTTGGTGTACTTGTTGATAACTATTTTTGTGGTCATCGCACTATAAATTTTGGCCCTGCATGCATAGCAGCAGCTAGCTGAGCCGGCATGACCCATTAGAGACCAATAAAGATATAAAAAATTATTAGAAAAGTTGCATGGATTACAAGCATATCAAGCTTTAATCAATTCACGTCATAAAGCTAGCCAGTAAGAATCTTGGTGGTTGGGACAATTTTACTCAATTTCTTTCTGCTTAGTGTTGCAGGAAGGAAAAAAAATTGATAAAAAAAAAAATCACAGAAAAGCTGAGTAGTACTATTACTGGACTTGCATTATGTATGCTCCCATACCTTTCTCATGAAATCTTCTATGCCATTAATATACATATATTTCTGGCCTTTCCCTTATACAATATAATAATATATTGTGCTGGATAATGCATTTTGGATTGTTGTAGTATTAAATATCTGAAGCAACTACAAATCCACTACCCTCTCTCTCACTCTCTCTCTCTCTCTCTATATATATATATATATATATTTATACACACACACACACAGGACCTAATCACAAAGTTGCATCTGTTGCTTCATATAAGTAAAATGGAAGAGGGAAAGTCATGAGGAAACACGTGGTGCTAGATTTTAGGGTGAAAAAAAAATTGTTACAAGATAAACAAAGAACAAGGAGATTGTATAAAAGTGTTTTGGCCTGTTTAAATCACATATTCTCAGCGTTTGTGCTGAAATTGATGTTTGTGGTCTAATGCTTTAAATATTTATTTTATGAGATTTATAGTTGAAAATAGTGTTTTTATATCGAAATTTTGAGGGAATCGAGCAATATATATATATATATATATATATATATATATATATATTCTACCTTTGTAAAACTAATCATGAGACATCATTTTGTAATATTTGAAATGGATCTTGATTATTATTTTCATAATTGTAATCACACTTAAAAACATCCATACCAGTTTTGTCTTACCATTTTAGCGAATTATTATTGGAAAAATAATGTTACATACAATCATGATTTATGCAAGCATCTCGTCCTCATTTTGAAAAAGAGTGAAATCCACCATTAAATAAATTAATTAAGTATGTAGCATTAGAACAATAAAAATAAATAAAATAAATTAAGTACTTTTTACTTGGTGGCTTAATCATATCTTATAGATAGTGAGTCACTAAGTGATTGCATTAATTAATATGAGTCTCTTTTGTATTTTGGACTCTAGCAACTCTAGGGATAACCAAAATAGCATGTTTTTGCTTTCTCAAGCTTTTTGGATATTTTGTTTTGATCTTCTTAGCTTTTGGAAACCCTACTAAAATTTTTATATTATCTGCCATGAAAATCTTGAGAGGGAACAACCAACTATAAAGGTTAATTAAGAGTTCAGGTTCGGCTTCAATGGTTGAGGCAATTTCTAAATAGGCTTGTGTGAATCTTGCTATGGATAAGCTTGAAGTTGAGTTGTTGGTAGCATTTAAATGGTGGTTTTTGTTTTTCTAGTATGTATTTTAAGGGTCAACAAGCCTAGTAGTTTGAGGTTTTTGAACGTCCAACCTTGAATCCTGTGGTCCCAAAAGATCAAGGATAGTGCCATTCGACCATAAGACCATTTGCAACATTTAAATAGTACTTGTCTTTAGATAAAGCCAATGACTTTGTAGATAACATTGTAAAGGAATTTCCTATATATGATATGGATGAAAAGGTCACTCTCGTTAAACTTCTTGCTAATACTACATTTTATGGAAATCTACAAAGAAGGTACTTGGGTACTTGCAAAGCACTGCATGTTTTATGCTGACGTCTAACTGATCTGACCTTCTTGATATGGTTGAGTATTCTAATATCGATTATGTTGGTTATCCATATGAAAAAGTATACTTCTCCTTATATTTATACTTCTCCTTCTTGATATGTAGATGCATGCATATAATCTAGAGATCAATTTGGTGGACTTTAGAGTTAAAGCTGATGTGTTTACTTGTTAGTGGAAAATCGTATGGCAGCATACATGTTAATTAGATCCAGAAAATATTCCTTCCCAAAAATATCTTTAATGCAGGAAATAAATTAAGAGTTGGGAATATAATATCTGATATATAACCTGCAGTTAAATTGGAAAAAAGTCCGCCTCCTGATCACATAGCTAGCTAGCTGGAATTTAGTTTCGGTCGTCTTTTTGTCGCATTATTCCCTACAAAAGTTTGATGGAGTCTCATTGTTCCCACACACTTTCTTTATTTATGGTCAAACATGCAGTATATAAATTGATTAGTCTCTATGTATTATATATCTTTTTCTTCAATGGGCTATGAATCCAAATTTCAGCATTATATCCTAATTAATTAATATGGACCTGCTGATAATAATTGATATTTTGTGAATTTCGGGTTTAGGTTCAATTCATGATTAAGAAAGAAAGAAAGAAAGGGCTAGTTATGAAACTTTTATCTCTCCACCGAATCTCTCTCTCTCTCTCTCTCCATCTCTCTCTCTTTCTCTCTCCATCTTCCTGCATACTGATGGCACCCATGACTTTCAATTCTTTATAATGTTCATTATTATTTAGCCAAAAAAATGCAGTTATTAGCCACACATTCATTATATAAGTTTGCATAAAGTTCAATACCTCCCCCTACCCTACAAATCTATGGCTCTAATTGCATCTTGTGTGAGTTTCAATTTACACAGTCCTTTGATCTATTTGTGTCATATCATAAATTAATATTAATATGTATTGATGTAAGAAGTCTGAACGCCACATTCATGATCACTTCCTCGTGCTAAATCCAGCGGTGATTTTCAGTACCTCATAAATCCCTCTTTACACTTTCTTATCTCATATGTATATAGAATATCGTAATAACCTATCATAACATCCTTCACCGAGACATTCAACAGAATTTGACGAGTCTTCTTTTTATTTAGATGGACAAAAGCTGGATGAATTTGGGTGATAGACTTGTATCACCTGCATATGCTGAAGGGGTTAAAAATTTCCTCACAATGGCACAAAACCATTGTGAGGAAAGTGATCGCATTCGGGGTCCCTGACGTATATGCTGTAATAACCACTTCTTGCTTATATTTGAGGTGGAGTCTCACTTGTTCATAAAAGGGATCAATCCAAATTACACTCAGTGGATATTTCATGGGGAGGAGGAAACACTCCCCATCATTGATGACGACACTGATCCCGGGGTTGGAGTTGAAGAGAAGTACATTGATGACATGGACCGTATGTTAGATGACATCCGAGCAGGCACATTCGAAGATGCACCTGAAGACAACACTACATCGTCAACTCAGCCATCAATACCACATCCCTCCCCAAACTCAACTTTTGACCAACTATTACAGGATGCTCGACGTCCTCTTTTCGACGGCTGCACTAAATTCTCAAAGCTCTCATTCGTTGTGAAGTTGTTACATATTAAAACGCTTGGTGGGTGGTCAATCAAGTCTTTTGATATGCTCATAAGCCTTTTGCGGTCTGCCTTTCCTGATGCTAAATTGCCTAGTTCATATCAGGAGGCAAGGTCATTGGAGCGAGGGTTGGATTTCAAGTACCACAAAATACACGCATGCCCAAACGACTGCATTTTATTCTGGAAGGAATATGCTGATCTTAACGAGTGCCCTATATGTAAGGCTTCGCGTTGGATGCCAAATACACATGGGTCACGAGTGATCCCACAAAAAGTGCTTCGGCATTTTCCTTTGAAGCCAAGATTGCAGCGTCTCTTTGTGACAGACAAGATAGCGTGTGATATGAGATGGCATAAAGAGCAACGGGTACCCGATGAGAGTAGTATGAGACATCCTGCTGACTCTCAGTCCTGGAAGACATTTGATCAAGCCCATTGTTGGTTTGCTAGGGATGCTCGCAATGTTAGGCTCGGTCTGGCAAGCGACGGCTTCAATCCCTTCAACAACCTAGCAAAACCGTATAGCATTTGGCCAGTGATTCTTGTCCCGTATAACTTGCCGCCGTGGTTATGCATGAAAGACCAGTTCTTCATGACATCACTCATTATCCCTGGTCCAAAATCACCAGGGAATGACATTGATGTGTATTTGCAGCCGTTAATTGATGAGTTGCTTGAACTCTGGGAACATGGGGTACCTACATATGATGCTTCTACAAAGGAAATGTTCATGTTGCATGCTGCCTTATTGTGGACAATTAATGATTTCCCTGCATATGGAAATCTTTCTGGGTGGTCAACAAAAGGGAAATTGGCATGTCCCTCTTGCAATGCAAGCACAGATTCTATTTGGTTGAAGTATGGTAGAAAACAGTGTTATATGGGACATCGACGTCTCTTACCGGCAGGTCACATTTGGAGGACGAGGAAAGAGTTGTTCAACGGTAAAGAAGATTATCGCATGCCACCAAATTGGGTTGAAGGAGCAGGTCTCTTAACTCAACTACAAATGCTTGGAGATGTCCAATTTGGAAAATCTTGTGGGAAGAGAAAACGCCCTGCAGAACAGTTGAACTGGACAAAGAAAAGCATATTCTTCAAACTACCTTATTGGTCAATGTTGCGGCTTCGACATAATCTAGATGTTATGCATGTTGAGAAGAACATTTCCGATAGCTTATTGGGCACTTTAATGGACATTCCTGGCAAAACAAAAGATAATATAAATTCTCGGCGTGACTTGGAGAACTTGGGCTTCAGAAAAGAATTGCATCTTAAGTCTGAAGGTGGACGTGTTACAATGCCACGTGCATTGTACACATTACATGGAGATGAAAGGAATAAATTCTGTGAGTGGCTCGCTGGGGTTAAATTTCCAGATGGGTTTGCCTCCAATGTCACACATTGCGTATCTGTACGTGATTGCAAAATCACTGGCCTCAAAAGCCATGACCATCATGTTTTCTTGCAACGATTGCTTCCTATTGTTGTTGGGGGTTCTTAAGGAGTGATATTGCATTGGCATTGACTGAACTTAGCAGTTTCTTCAAAGAGTTGTGCGCCCGAAACCTGGATGTGAATCGCTTATCCCAGCTCCAACTTGATATCGTCACCATTCTATGCAAATTAGAGATGATATTTCCTCCTTCTTTTTTCGATATTATGGTCCACCTAGCTGTCCATTTACCGGGTGAGGCCATACTCGGGGGTCCAGTTCAATATCGGTGGATGTATCCGTTCGAAAGATATCTTGGCAAATTCAAGCGGTATGTTAAGAATAAAGCCCGTCCAGAAGGTTCAATAGCGGAAGCCTACATTCACATCGAGTGTTTGACATTTTGCTCCATGTATCTCCAAGATGTTGAAACGAAGTTTAATCGAGCGGACCGCAACATTGATGGTGGAGAAGAGGATACTATAGATGGTTTCAAAGTTTTCAACCAAAGACTTCGTCCATTGGGTATAGCTCGTAATGTGCAATTACAAGATAAACTCCGCACCTCAGCCATATGGTACGTGCTTAACAACTGTATCGCGATTGGACCTTATCTCGAGTAAGCAATCATGACTTCCTTTGTGCTTTTTCGAAACGACCTACTACTATCTCGTAGACTTTACGTAACTAACTAATATTGATTGGCCGATTGTGTTCTCCAAATGCAGGGAGCACTATGAGAAATGTAGGTTGTCAAACCCAAATTCTGTCGATCGTACGCATCAAACTGAGTTTCCAACTTGGTTCAAGCAACGTGTAAGTTAGCAATTGGACTAAATTCTATCTACTTATAATTAACCCGACCTTGCTTTTGAGTATGTACTTGAAAGTATAAGTTCAAAATTTTTGGGTCGCTATTTGTGTAGGTTCAAGACCAACGTACGGGAAACCCACCACGGGTGTCCGCTGATTTGTATGCGTTAGCTTGTGGTCCTGACCCTTGGGTTGCATCATATGCTGCCTGCATTATAAATGGTAAACGGTTCCATACGAAGCAGCTTGAACTTCGCCGGCGATCACAAAATTCAGGAGTGTTGGTAACTGGTGACGAAGATACTAATAATTTAGACTTTTATGGTGTTCTTAATGATGTTGTGGAGTTACACTACATGGGAGGTCGTCGAGTGTACTTGTTCAGCTGTGATTGGTTTGATGTTAGTGATAAGAAGCGTGGGGTACGAGTTGACGATCATTTAACTAGTGTCAACATGGACAGAACTTGGTATAAGAATGAACCATTTGTGTTGGCATGCCAGGCTTCCTAGTGTTTTTACATTAGAGATATAAGGTCGAAGGGGAACTGGTATGTTGTGCAGAAGTATAATAATAGGAATGTGTATGACATTCCACCAATGCCAAGGGTTCAAGATGATATTGATGACGAATCAAGTGAGGATGATGTATATCAAGAAAATGAGCCATCATATGATTATCCACTTTTACATTGTGATGCATATCCAGTATCAACTCCACTTAGTAGGACTGATATAGAACCTATCCACATTGATGCACGAGGCCATATGGCAGTTGGTGGTGAGCCTAGACATTCAACAGACTTTATTGATGATGGAATGGTTCCATCTGGTTCCGGAGATGGTTATGGTGATTGGGAATATTCAGATGAAGAGGACCTATCCACCGATGAAGAAACGGAGTCAGAATAGGCATCTGCCAACCATTGGAAACCAGGTGAACAGCGAGTCAGAAGAGGCAGCCTTCATGGATTGGATCGTATGCTGGGTTGCAAACTGCACTTTATTATAAATTTTTCTAACTTTTTCATTGGGTTTTTTCGTGGACCCTGAAATAGCAGTATTAATGAGGGTACTTCATGCAAATATATATAGTTTCACAAATTGACATTTTAATGCATTATCTTATTGCATGGTTGCTATGGTTATGTTTCCTCTAAATAGCTTCATGTAATTAACGTTTGCTATTGTTGAATCTCAGGTAGACGGAAATAGGAGACTTTTGGACACTTTTCAAGGCAAAATCCATCATAATCTCATCTCAACCCATGGAGTTAATGAGAAGCATAAACGGCCCAGCTAGATCATTGCCCAGTGTACGAGGAACCCGTCGCAGGACTGGTATGATGTACAGATGTAGTGCACGCAGGCCACGTGGAGTCCGCATTGGAGACGCTAGTTCAGATGATGAAACGCAACCTCCAAGCCCTCCATTGGAGACTCCTTGTGCGAACCCATGTCTGGAGACAGAGGCAAACAGAGAACCCTCCCCGAGGGAACAACCAGATCCTCTTCAAAGTAATCAGATCGGTATAGTTGACAATGATATACGAGGTGAATTTAATGGGCTATATCGTTGTTGTGTAAGATTGCTTTAAACAAATGAGACCCCTAACGCAACCTTATTGTGATTATGTCATACAGGTGAGGATGTCCCGCCTGTGCCTGTATCCAACCAGGCACATACGAGACGTGGTCGCGGGCCGGCGAAGTGTACTGAATTTGAAAAATTACGTAAGCATGGAAAAGTGTTGTTGAAGATAAATAGTGGAGAAACAGCACCATGTTGCGAGAATGCAAACATGTTTACAACACGTTTAAGCTGGATCATTAAACATCACTGCAACATGAGCTACCCAAGATGGAGTGATGTACCCCAAGAGCATAAGGATGAATTAATCGATCGTGTTCGGGTAAGACTTTTATACTTTGATGTTGATCATTAAAAATTTATACTATAACTAATATTCACAAGTGATCACCCTAAATTTTAATGGGCTATGCAGGGTGATTTTGAATTGGATTGGGACTTAGAGAACCATCAATTGGCTGTGACTAAACAGCTTCGTAAGCGCTTTAATGCCTTCCACCACCAACTACATCAGATATATATGTCATATGGCAGCCATGACGAGGCATTGGCGACTGGGACTAGTTTGGTCACCCCCCTAGTATGGTTTAAGCTCTGTGAACGATGGGGTAGCGAGGCCTTCCAGGTATGAATTCTGCGTGTTCAATCATTAAACCCAGACTTTTCATGGGATATGGATTACTATATGTACTTTTGCTTAAAATGCTGGTTTTCAATGACAGAAAATAGCAAGTAAAAATCGGGACAATAGAAGGATGCTGAAAATTAACCACACAACTGGTCGCAAATCCTTTGTGAGGATGCTAGAACAAAAGGTATAAGGTTTGAAAGCTCATGTCATGGCAACCACACACTAACATAATGTTAAATTTAGGATGTAGATTTTCACGAAAGGGTATATAAATTAGAACCCATGCTTTCTCTCATATATGATCAACAATTTTTGTTTAGCATTTGTTTGGATAGTCATTTAGTAGTGATTAACCTTTCCATGCCATATGTAATATATTATCTGATTGAATATGTTACATGCACACGTACCACACACATGTAGCGTGCTGAAAATGCAAATTTGGTGGACTTCTACAAGGAAACCCACTGGTCCAAGAAGAAAGATAAATTTGTGACACCTGCTACCGAAGACATTTATGTGAGTATATTATAGCATAAATTTTGTATGTTAAATGCAATGACGGAATACATATTTATCAGATTGAATCATAAAAATGCATTATTAGGACATATAAGTTCATAATCGGTTCATTATGTCATATTGCAGAAGGATATGGTAGGAAAGCTGGATAATTTAGAACCAGACAAACGAACTGATGAAGCAGCAGCGGGTGTATTCAGAGAGGTACTTGGGCGTCGACCGGGTTATGCAAGAGGAATGGGAGAGATGGTGATCCCCGAGTCTACAAGAAAACACTCCTTGGCACGAGAGAAAGAGTATATAGCTTTGATTGAAAAACATAAGAAAGAGGCTGAAGCTTCCAAGATTGAGATGGCGTCAATGAAGGCAAACATGGAGGTTATGATGGAGAAACAAAATGAAACCGATCGTATGTTGAGGGCCATCTTAGCTGCGAACCCGTCCCTCATTGAGTCTCTTCGAGAGACTCAGTGAGGATATTTTTTGGGGTTAAAAATATGGGAATTTTTTTTGTGGTATTTTGTGGTGCATTTTTGGCCTAAGATGGTGGATTGACAAGATATATATAGAATATATATCCAATGGGAGGTTATATGTATATGTTTTGTGGGAGCAAGCTGGGTTGGGAAAGCATATGTATTGGCTCAAGTTATATCCAAAGGAATAGGTATGATAATATGTACCAAAAGTTATGAGATGATGTTAGGCCTCATACTTACATGAGTCAAACATGTAAGTATCTACGCTTTAATGCTTTCACTATACATATCGATTGGGTGTAGTACTGGCATGCTTAACAACATTTGGTTGCTTGTTGTACAGGCTAATTCATACCATATTGGATGTACTCTCTCTCTCTCATGGGTGGGGTCGTCTTACGCTAGAGCCTAAGACGTGTCCTGGGATTTTGTAATCATGGTTCCTAGTGCATGTTATGTTCTGATGGTACGTGGTAGCACATTTTGTCTAATGCTTGACCAGACAAAATCATCTTGCCCAAATTCACGGAAGGCTGAACAAGCAGGTGATGTCTTCATTCCCCTATGCGATTTACATCTATTATGCAGTTCTATACAAATGATATGAATTTAATGTAAATTTTATACATTACATACGAGTACATAAGCTTGTGCTTCTGCTCAAGTATAGATAGGCCTACTTTACATACACAAATAATTCAGGAATGTGGCTTAATTTGGAGTGATGCTGTATGAGATAATGAAGCATACTAGTTTAGACAGATTATAACTTATATTGGAACATGTTAGCTTATGTAATATTAATCTTGTGATGTTATATGTAACTGTTAGTTAGCTTATGTGATGTATACATGTGATGTAATTCAATGGAAGGTCTTGAATTATGATAATGTAATATATAATATGGTAAGGTTTTGTGGGTACAATACAATAAAGAATATGTATTGTATAGTATTTTTGGGCCCAGGTAGCTAACTTGAATGAATGGAGGAAGGGCTTTTTACATTGATTTTGAATTAAAATGTGTAGCTTGGATTAATGTTTTAAATTATAAATTGGTTAATGGATGGAATAACTAATTTGTTGGATCTTTGTTTTGTCAATATAAAGTGAAGCACATAATCTGGGGTAGGACTGAAACAACAATAAATCGCTTGAAGCTCTTTTTGTCAATATAGGTGAATCCCATGTTACTGCACGTGGAGGGTTTTCAATTTTCATATAATGTACCTGAGGAGCGCGCAAAGCTAATGCAACATATCAAAACCGGGAGTTGTCAAGGGAAGGTGGTGGGGTGATGAGGAATTTGAAAGTATAAGTTTGCTCCAGCTGAAGGGTAAGGCATGGCATGAGCGCATACGAAGTTGGCTAGATCCACTCTTGAAAGGTAAGCCAGTTCGGTTGATTGATCATCAGTTTTGTTGTTTATAAGTTAGTGCATATCTAAAAATACATTCAATATTTGTAAGATCCAATATTTTAGTTATAAATTAGGCATATGTTTATCAACATACTTAATTGATGTAGGAGTCAATGATGTGGCAGACACGTATTGACATCAGTGCTGATCTTTTAAGTGGACGTAGCAGCAGGCTTCACATTCAAGAACCCCCTAGTATGATTTTACAACCCAATGTATATAAGCTTGTTAATTAACTGGTATGCAAAACAAATTTTTTATGTTGCTACAAGTTTACTAGGGTTAACTAAGTTTAAAGTAAAGAAATGAATAGCAGTATATAACTAAGTTTAGGCTAAGCAAGGGTAAGGTTGGCTGATCATGAAGTTCATGTGTACTTCAATGGAGGGGATTCTTTCATTTGCCTTTTGAGTTGTTTTGGACCATATTAATATATAATGTGGTCCTGTTTGACATTAAATAAAGCAAGTAACCAACAATTAATTGGCATAAATTAATGGGTGTCATCTTTATCCCGAGACTTCGAACCCATGTTTCCGAACTTCTAACTCTTTAATTAGAGGGTAATTATTGATGAGTCTGTGATGAAGAAAAGGTTGCTACTAATTGGAGAATAGGATTTCTCATGACTCAGTTTATGGGGTTATTTGCGGCGAATTTAAGCGCCGATAAAGACCCTATTTCCTGAGGTGTAAAACTGACAAGAATACCATCCCCAAGTTTAGGTCTATTTCTCAGTATAGACCTAGCTATGTGGGCTTTCTGTCTGTACAGGGAAGCTTTGGGGACCCTCTCTCTCTCTCTCTCTCTCTCTCTCAAATTCTGTGTAATTAAACACTCTACCCACTTAGGTAAGCATGGAAGCATGGGGAGTAAGAGCCAGAACAGGACAGGAAATGAAATAGACTTAATAATTAATGGCATATTTAGCAGCCCAAATGAGTTAGGCAATTTGCTCAACATTTAGTGATAACCATGTCGTGGTTCACATCATGATGATAGAAATAATATATATATAGCCCTGGAGATCAGAAAAAGAAAAAAGAATGAACATTATTAAGCGGTAGATCTTGTACAAGTCATGCAATATCTAATGGTGGTCCAATTTTTTGTTATTTTAATTTTTGATCTTTTAGACCCGTACCCTTCAGGATTGGGCACGAGTTTATCCGCACAGGTTGGCGGCTACCTTGTCTTATGATAGATTATTCCCTTTTCCTCAGCCCTATGACAGATTATTATTTACACAGTCCTTGAAATCCCCAAAACCACCCACAACGGCCAGGGCCTCTAGCTATATCTAGATATATAGATGGATAAATAGATAGCCGGGCCTTTAAACCCTAAAAACAGTAGTATATACTATATATATATATATTTATATATATAGTCCCCCAAAGTTTAATTTGCATGTTGGGTTTGCTGAGGTGTGTGTCTGCATTATGCATGCCTGGCCTAGTACTGGATTTAGCATATATTTAAGACAGAATAATACTAACACAGGTTCTCTTCATGTAGGGAATGAGCTGGGATATCTCATATTATCTATATACAATTTGAATATTGATATATAGGTGTAATAGGTTACTAATTAACTAGTTTTATATATGCATTATTAACTTTCTTAACTGTTAAATTATTATTTCTTTTTCCTAATAATGTAGTTTATGGTTGCAACAATAATGGCATTTATTGTGGTTTCATCACTTTTTTTGAGATACTTAATCACACATATACCTTAGCCACCCCCAATTACATAAACAAAAAAAGGTGATAATGCAACATTAAAAAGTGAGACTGATGCAATGCAATGCAATGCAAGTGTGATGCAATGCAAGTGCATGACCTTTCCTAGGCCGGTCATGCAATGCAAGGGCAGTAATATATGTAGTATGCATCCTTCGAAAGGCTTGATTGAGGAAGATGCTAAAAAAAATTAAAAATAATAATAATGCAGTTTTCATGAACAATTGTATGCAAGTCTGAAATCATCTTCCTTAGCATGCATGTGGTATATGCAAATATAATGTACCACATGATCTAATACAGATCATAATCATCTTGAATACCTATATATACTTCCATTTTAATACATTTTCTAATTAGATTAACAATATATATTACTATTAGGTAGCTAGCTAGCTAAAAAAAGGTTTTAGATAATTTCTGCTATTTGTTCGTGTGAGTTTTATGCCCAAAAAAATTATAACATGTAGAAGGCAGTGTATGTACTTCAATTGGCATTAGTGCTATTAATTGCACCATTATTTGTTCACATACACCATTTGTTATCATATTAAAGGCTTCATTTCAGACTTGCGTGCCTTCTTTTGTGCAGCTCATGTAGAAGGCAGTAGATGGAATACTTGATAACCCTGTTCCAGACAGCTGGATTGATCTTTGCCGCTCAATCACCAAGTCATCGCAAATCATCAACCATCGATGTGCGAAGTTGCGGATGAACTCCACCCACCATTATTTGTTTATACTTGTATCACCTAGATTGTGGATGTTTGATATGTACTTTAAAGCTTGTAAGAGACATTAGCTGCTCCCATTTGTAAGACTTTATTGCCTTCCATTAATATTGCACCATGATATGCCAGTTTATAGTAACCAGCTTAAAGGGTCTGATGTACTGATCATGTATTGGATGAAAACTTGAATTTTCATATATTAATATATGCTATTATGGATTAATGTACAATTTGGTAATATTATAAATGAGTTGGAGCAGGAAATTAGGTACCCAAAAAAAAAATTGTGCATTCTGTACGTGTAATGTTACACCAGTTTCAAAAGATTATTTGCGGCGATTTTATGTTCGCGAGAAAAAATTTAGATTTATGTTTTGTGTATTTGCGGCGAATATATATAGACGCTAAAGCGCCGAAAGATTATTTGCGGCGATTTATTGTCGCCGCTAAAAAGATGCCTCAGTTGTTAATACTTATCTGCGGCGAATATACTTGGACGCTAAAACTAGGATTTTTTTGCGGCGCCTTAAACTCGCCGCTAAAGATCATTTACAGCCAAACAAATGTGCTGCAAATAATTTTTCGCAGCGATACGTGACCGAAATCCCAACGTTATTTGCGGCGTCATTAATAATATTAGCAGCGAAATAAATCGCTGCAAATAAAAATTTTTGGCGACCATTTCTGTGTTTCGCTGGCTATTATTTTAAAAGGCTCTACATTTGCAATGAAATGCCGGCGCAACATAAATCGCTGCGAATAATTATTTGCAGCGATTTCGGTGGTTATTTGCGGCGAATTTAAGCGCCGGAAAAGACCTTGTTTCTTGTAGTGCCAGTCGGTCTAGACATGCCTAAAATGGATCATTCAGCCCATTTAAATCTGATTTTTTTTTTTTTTTTGCCAAATTTCAATTATATCGGTCCATTTCAAATTTTGTACATTTTTTTTTGCTAAAACTACTAAAAAAAAAACTTGATCTTGAAAAATACAATGATAAAAAAAAAAAAAAACTAATCTATATAAAAAACTAAAAAAACCAAACAAAAAATAATAATACAAAAGATTACAAATTACAAATTACAAATTATAATCCAAAACTTAACAACTTAAGTACTTAACATATAATGAGTAATTTATAGAGTTTTGAAAGACAAAAATATTAGAATAAGGTTGAAAGTTCGCATCAACAAAACTGGTTAGTGATATTCTAGCCAGTTCTTAAAGAGGACTAGAGGAGTGACGTTCATATCTGCTTAATTACTGGAACTCAAGTTTCCATGTAAGAAATCCCTACAACCAAATTTATGTAATAAAGCAAAAGTTACCAAGGACCCAAAATGAAAAACACCAAAAACCAAATTGAAATTATCTCATACATTTTGGTTTGATTATGTAATAACAAAATAAAATCTTGTCAATAAAATCTTCATTTCCACCTCTTTCTACCTCTTTCATCGTATTCATCTACTTATAATATAACATATATATTTGACCATAGAGACTATAGAGAAGAAATTAAATTAGTCCTAATTAACATATATAGTCCGATCGATCATTTATCCAAATGAATTAGTCCTTAGCATGGTAGGCTAGAATCTAGATGCATATATAGATACAAAACTGGTTAGTGATATGAGAGCCTAGCTTACCAACAATCTTCTCACCTCTTTAGACTTTAATTAACATTAGGTATAGGACCAGTAGGCATTGAATTTGACGCCTCTACAGAATCAGCAAAGTTTGGGTCCCTAATAAGTTCTATCCATAAAAATTTAAATCAAAATAAGTTAAATAAAATTACATAATATAGAAGATAAAACAAAATAAACCACAAAAAATATTAAAGATAATTTTATTATATACTCATATCTAGCTGCTTCTCAAATTCCTCCACTTCATCCATTAAAGTCCTAAGGCATATTGGAGTAGAAGAAGAACGAAGCTAGTTTGGTGCACGTATGAGACCCTCAACACTCATTGGATTTAAACTACTTCGAAAAATGTCAAGTACACGACCCGCAGTGCTAAATGTAGATTCAGAGGGCACAATAGATACTGGTATTGCAAGTACATCGCGTGCAACCTTGGAAAGTACGCGATATCTAGCAAAATTCACCTTCCACCAAATTAGTAGGTCAAAACTATCATCTTCATCCTCATATTTTTCAGCTAGATATCTATTAACCTCTAACTTACTTTCCAAACTATCTTCTGACTGCAGCTGTTGCTTAAATTCAACCATCAAATTTGTCTTTCTACTCGTCACCTTGTCAGCTGAAGGAGAATCAAGAAGACAGTTTGGGAACTTTTGCGCTGAGGAGAATGCTCTTCTTCATTTTTCCTGAATGCCTCATATATGTGGATAAATGCATTTTTCACATTCCAACATAAATCAATTTTTTTGTATGGTCATGTGCATACATTTTTCCCAATCCAAAATCAAGATATCTCATCTTGTAGTGAGGATCAAGAAGAACACCAACATATAGCAACATATTCTGATTTTTCAAGTTCTCCCAATACTTGTCAAACTTTCGCTTCATATTTGTGGCCATTAATGCCACCACGGGGTTTTGTTCTTCACACTCCATGTTAATGACATCTTTAATAATAACCAACTCCGATAAAAAAATATTACAAATTACATATTCACCCTCCGAGAATTTTAAAGTTGCATCATGAAATAATGCAAGGAACCTCACAGACAACTGCACCTTCGCCCAATCGGATGCATTGGGAGACCCTAACTTCTTTGACTTTCTCGTATTCATCACATGGTCTACATTTTCATCATCGTCATCTCTAATACTATTAAGGAAGCACGGATCTTCTTCCTCCAAAAGATCAAAAACCCTTTTAAATTTTGAAGCCTTATTCAACATAAGATAGGTGGAGTTCCACCTAGTCGGTACATCTAGGCAAACTTGCCTTCTAGATTGAATCTCTTCCAACCCCACACATTTTTGAAATGTACTCCACCTTTGCGGGGAGGATTTAACATACTTCACAACACCCCTCACATTTGCAATAGACTCATCTACTCTTTTAACCTCTCATGAACGATTAAGTTTAAAATGTGGGCACAACATCAAACATGCAATAATTCATATTCCAAGATCATGTCTCTCCTATACTTTATTTTTTTTCAAATAAGAAACAACCTCATTATTAGAACTTGCATTATCAAGTGTGAGTGCAAGTATTTTTTGTCGCCCCCAATCTTGCAAATACATCTTTATGCCCTAACCAAGGGTATCACCCTTGTGATTTACAATCATGCAAAAGGAAAGAATCCTCTAGTGTAACTTCCAGTCATCATCAATAATGTGTGCTGTGAGACACATATAGTTTAGGTTTTGCACAGATGTTCATGTATCCGTGGTGAGAGAAACTCGCTGCCCTCGAAGAGCATTTCTCAACTTTTATTTTTCTTTCAAAAACAAATTAAAGCAATCATTGGTAACCGTCATACGAGATGTAATCACTACCCACTTAGGGCAAACCACAAGCATAAACTTCCTGAAACCCTCCCCTTCAGCATGCCTAAAGGACAACTCATCAAGAAAAATCATGTCTGCTAAGGCTTGTCGGCAAGCCTCAACACTAAATGCGATAGGCACAAGTTCTCCACTACCACTATCACTTCCTCCCTCCACCCTCCAACCTAGAGTCGTCTGAGATTTATCCGTCTTCTTAAACGGACATATCATACATTGGTGCTCAATGTGATACTTCATGTTTTTCGTACCATTGGTCTTCGTATCACATGCATACAAAGCATTACAATAATTACATGTAACCCTAGGTTTACTTGGATCACATTTTGGTATTTTTGTAAAGTGATCCCAAACAAAAGACCTAACTCTACCACTTCGTGACCCACCAACTGATTGATCACTTACATTGGATGGGGGTGG
This sequence comes from Juglans microcarpa x Juglans regia, assembly GCF_004785595.1. Lineage (NCBI taxonomy): Eukaryota > Viridiplantae > Streptophyta > Magnoliopsida > Fagales > Juglandaceae > Juglans > Juglans microcarpa x Juglans regia. The sequence goes on from NC_054597.1 coordinate 7,304,460, forward strand.
GGGTGGGGGTGGAGGCATGTTTGGTGTTGACTCTTGTACATTATTTATAGAAGACTCAGTCTATAAAAATGAGTCAGGACAAATAAGACAAAAGGACAAAAGAATTAGAAAACAAACATTAATATGTCTCAAATCAAGCTGATTGCGTTCTTACTATAAAGTATTGCATTCCCATTGAAACATTACATTAATTAATTAGCACACGCAAGGGTAATTAGTTCACTAACATCTAAAAAAAACCAAGCCTTGACAGATCATTCTCAAAACCCCGAAAACCCCAAACGCCAAGATTTTCAAAAGGGCATGTCAAACCGGCAAGCATATAACATTATCGATAATGGCAACAAGAACTTGTTATTACTATAAACAAATGCATCTTTTCAAAATCGAGAATGATATTAAAAACACTCTCAAATGATATTAATGGAAGGAACCGGAAAGGTTCGCACAAATTAATAAATGATAATATATATTTCATAAATGAATTTTTTTTTAAAAAAAATTATTTTAAATAAATATGATACAAGTTACAACTAAACATGTGATCAGGGATTCATCATTTGTAAATTTACACTTACCCCCAAAAAAATCATTTGCACATTCATAGCAAGACCATAATGACTGGACAAATTAATCTCGGATTCTTTCATTTTTCTACAAATGAATGCATCTCAACTATATATATATATATATATATGAGTATATATATGAGTTCTATTTTTTGTCTGTGTAAGAAAATACATTGTGTGTATAAAAAATTAATGCATCGATTCTCAATACAATGTCACCGAATTACACTGGGCCACATCCCAATTCCAAAATACATCAGAAACCAGTAATCACAAACTAACAAAAGGACCAACAATGGCAACAAACAACAACGAAAAAAACCAAAATCAATACCATCAAAATTCAAAAGTTTAAAAACCAGAGAGAGTACCAATCAGCGAAAAGACACGACGGAGTGAGGCATCCGAGGGGCTGGTGGAAGGGAGGATGCGACGGAGAGGGCTAGGGTTTTCGCAAAATCACCTTTCAAGGGAGAGGGGGGCAAACTGAGGAAGTGAGGGGGAAAGGCCCGAAGGGGAACTAAAACTATTGTTGAAACTGTGTCATTTGAATTGAAATTGGACCCAAACGGCGCCGTTTCAACAGACGGTTTATTTAAAAAAAAAAAAACTGAGTTGCGTGGAACAACGCCGTTTCACGCAACTCATTTTCAAAATTCTCCCGCTCCTAGACTTAAACGGTGCCTTTTAGGTCCTATTTTACACTAAACGGCGCCGTTTTGGCTTCTTGAGAGATTAGGTATTTCCCCCTCCCCTCCTGGACTTAAACGAGGCTGTTTACTGTTTAGTATTTTTTTTATAATTTATTATTTTAAACTAAATTTGCTTTATACTAAATAACTATAGATTATACCAATATTAATGGTGATACTAATACTATATATTATATAATAAGACATTAATACTAATTATACTATCGACTTATAGTGATTAGTTATTATGAATCATGATTAATATAAGTTATAACAATATAATAGACTAATAATATTAGTATTAGACTATTAGTAATATAGTATAGTTATATATTAGTAATATACTAATGTTAGTTATAGTGATTTAGTATAAGTTATAACTATATTAGTACAAGTATAACTATTAACTATAGTCTTAGTCTATTTTAGACTATTAGTATTTTTTTTTTTATACCATATTAGTGTCTAGAAGTAGAGTCTACACTATTTATATAACATTTGTATTAGTCTAAATATTAGTATTACTATAAAATTATAAATATTAGTATTAGTATAAAATTATAAATATTAGTATTAGTTAATAATTACTTGATGGTGAGTTATATACTAATACTATATATTATACTATTATAGTGTTATTGTTACTACTGCATATAGACTTATAGTGATTATTTATTATGAATCATGATTAATATAAGTTATAACTATATAATAGATTAGTAGTATTAGTATTAGACTATTAGTAATATAGTATAGCTATATATTAGTAATATACTAATATTACTTGTAGTGATTTAGTATAAGTTATAACTATATTAGTATAAGTATAACTATTAACTATAGTCTTAGTCTATATTAGACTATTAGTATTTTTTTTTTAATACCATATTAGAGTCTAGAAGTAGAGTCTAGACTATTTATATAATATTTGTATTAGTATAAATATTACTATTAGTATAAAATTATAAATATTTGTATTAGTTAATAATTACTTAATGGTGACATTGGTGAGTTATATACTAATACTATATATTATACTATTATAGTGTTACTGTTCCTACTGCATATAGACTTATAGTGTGTGTGTGTATATATATATATATATATATATTATAAATTTATAATGATATAGGGATACTAATACTATATATTATCTAATAATACATTAATACTAATTATACTATAGACTTATAGTGATTATTTATTATGAATGATGATTAATATAAGTTATAACTATATAATAGACTAATAGTATTAGTATTAGACTATTAGTATTTTTTTTTTTAATACCATATTAGAGTCTAGAAGTAGAGTCTAGACTATTAATATAATACTTGTATTAGTATAAATATTACTATTACTACAAAATTATAAATATTATTATTAGTATAAAATTATAAATATTAGTATTAGTTAATAATTACTTAATGGTGAGTTAGTGATAGGATTAGGTTAATTGGTTAAATGAAAATTATATAATTAATATATATAAATTATATATATTTATATTTTAATTCGGTCCGGTCCGGTCTGAAAAACTGTTGGACCGGACCGAATTGAATTGGTCCTATGAAATTCAGACTGGACAGGACCGGAACCATTCCCGGTTCGGTCCGATCGGTTTTTCCGATCCGTACCGCCTAATTCTCACCCCTACACACACGCCTGTAGTCTGGCAAAGTCAAGACATTTCAAAGTTGATGCTCGTGTCACTAAGAGACTTTAAATAAATGACGAGACAGGAATAAGGTTGTCCAAAAATTTCAAATCTGTAGTCGTTGAGGCAGGCGATTATGAGAATATAACATTCGGGGAGAAGGAATGTCGAAACTACATTGATAATGCATGACGACTTCACCTTGGGTTGGAGGCAGTATAGCTATATGTAACTATTTCGAAGATATGCAAAAAAGAAATCCGAAATTTTATTATAAGATAGACGTTGACAATGAGATGCGGTTCAAGAACGTGTTTTGGGTAGATGCCCGAAGTAGAGTTGTGTATGAATCATATGGGGATGTGATTACATTTGATACAACATATCTGACTAATGCGTATAAAATGCCTTTTGTATCGTTTGTGAGTGTGAACCACCAGGGGTAGTCAATTCTACTTGGATGCAGATTGATATCCAGTGAGGAGGCAAATACATTCGAGTGATTATTTGAGTCATGGTTGTAGTGTATAAATAACCAACTGTCAAATGCAATCATCACAGACCAAGACAAGGCCATGAAAATTGCAATCTCGATGGTGTTTCTAACTTCTAGGCATCGATTTTGCTTGTGGCATATAATGAAAAAGGTTCATGAGAAGTTTGGATCACATTGTCGATATAGGAAAATCAAGAGTACTATACATAGGTGTGTTTATGACTCTTTCAGTCAGCATGAGTTTGATGAACATTGGTGTCGTATGCTTGATAAATATGATTTGCATGAGAGTGTATGGTTGGTATCACTGTATAGTGATCATCATTTTTGGGTCCCAGCCTATGTTAGAGACATATTCTGGGCAGGAATGTCAACTACACAGTGGAGTGAAGGAATAAATGCATTTTTCGATGACTACGTTCACTCTAGAACTACTTTGAAGCAATTTGTTGACTAGTATGATTCGGCTCTTAGGAGGAAAGTAGAGAATGAAGCAATTGCTAACTTCAAATCTTTTAACACGAACATTCCTTGCATCAGTCGTTATCCTCTTGAGAAGCAATTTCAAAGTTCATATACTCTTCCTAAGTTCAACGAAGTACAAGAGGAATTGCGATGATTTCTATATTTGACTATTAAAGAGATGCGGTGTGAGGGTGATAGATATACGTTCGTTGTTGTGGATGCGGTTCAAGTAGGTGATGACTTTTTAAAACGTGTAACCTTTAATGTCAGAGTTGTTCAAGATCCCCTTGATGTGAAATGTAGTTGTAAGTTATTTGAGTTGAGAGATATTTTGTGCATGCATGCTCTACGTATCTTAACTCAGATGGGCCAACATACAATACCATCAAAATACATCTTGGATTGGTGGAGGAAATATGTTAAGTGAAAATACACATTCGTGAATAGTAGTTATGACACTATAGTATCGACGATACACGAAGGTACGATAGGATCCAAAATTGCCTCTATGAACTGTGTTTCAATGCTTCAAAGGCTGAGAGCAGTTGTGTTAAATTGATTAGGCAGATAAAACAGTTGAAGACACAATACCCTGGTATTGTTGATCATGATACTAGCAACACAATTGATACAACTACTTCCATGGAGGACACGAAAGATAGAGTTCTTAGTCCGTTGGTAGTTTGGAGTAAGGGAAGACTACCGTCTAAAATAAAAGTATATCCCGTTGAGAAAAGTATTAAGAAATCTTGTACGAAAAGGCGATTATACCACAAAAAACTTGAGGTTCCTTTTTATTAATTTATTTACAATTCAACATATTTTTCAATTATTGTCTTGTTGTTTCTTATTTCAGTTATTTTTAAATTTTACTTTTAACACTAGGATTAACAAAGTCAAGTTGACACATGCGCCAGATTTTTTTTCAACTCCTTTGACTACTCATCACTGACAGGTAATGTAAAACTAATTTATTTTGTAATCTTTTTAGTGAATTGCGTTGCCATGTTTGACATTTTTTGTTATTCCCTTATAAGAGTCAACTCTGAAGGCTTTTCATCAGGACTTCAGTGCGTTCTGATTGGTAGGCGCCATGAGACAAATTTGTAATTTTGGTCATAATGACGTGTTTAGATCATTAATTATACCTGTTTTGTAATGTTAGTCACAACTTTGTAATTTTGAAATCTTGGGATCTTATTGAACCTGTTTTTGTAACTCTTTGATGATGTAAGCTCGTGGTTTTCCTCAATTGATATAAGCACTCGTGGTTTTTGTAACTCTTTATTGTTGCAATATCATACTCGCAATCATGCAATTTGGATTACAATAAAAATACTGAACTGCGAAATACTATTAAGGTACACAGTACTACATGAAGTAACAAGATTATATTAAATTCACTTCATAGATTACATATTGTGTTAGAATTTTCCAGAACGCATACCTGAATAAAGTACACATGACATTGAAATTAATAAAACTACAATGACTTTCTCAACTTTTCTCTTGCACCTCTCAATCTCTATTTCTAGTCGATGTCGAGTTGTAGCTGTGGATTACTTCACCAAGTGGGTCGAGCTCGTGGCCCTCTCAACCATCACAGCAAACAACATCACACGGTACCTATGGAAGATGGTGGTTTGTAGGTTTGGCATCCTGCGCACTACCATATCAGAAAAAGCTCAAGAAACGACTCGACGATAGAAATGGTGTGTGAGTAGAAGAACTCCAGATGTCCTGTGGGCCTACTAGGTCATAGTGAAGACACTGACAGCAAAAACTCCCTTTACTCTCACTTACGGCCACGAGGCGATGCCACCAGTAGAGATTGGGATCCCCACCTACAGAGTTTAGCATTTCGAGCAAGACTTCCATGGCAAGAGGCTAGAGGAACATCTTGATTTATTGGACAAAGTCAAACTAGAGGCAAAGATAAGAATCGTCGCCAACAAAAAGAATGTCAAGTGATGCTTCAACAAGCTAGTGCGCCTGAGAGCATTCAAGGACGGAGACCTCATACTCAAAGAAACAGGAACAACGATGCACGACAAGGGTAAGCTGGGCCACTAATGGGAAGGTCCTTACGTGGTCACCGCCACCAATCAAACGAGCTCCTACCGGCGCTCCAAGACACTAAGGAAACGAGCTGCCGCATCTCTGGAACGCCGAACACCTTGGAAAATTTTATTGCTAAGCTAGCTTAATTATTTTAAATGCATGTTTTCATGCATACGTTACAAATCCTAATAAAACAAGTATTGTCTTTCAATGTCAAATCTCAGGGACACAACGAAATCTTCATTAACAAAATCTTCATCAATGTAATCTTCATCAACGAAACCTCCATCAACAAAATATTCATCAATTGTTAACCTCTCCATGGGACACAAAAGGGACGAGTCACGCCAGAGGTTACTCTATCCTTCTTGCTAATGAGTGTAGGTTGGCCCTCGGCCACCGAAAGACAAAAACTTACCTTCCTTGTAAGCATCAACAGGAGGGTGCAGGTCTAATAGCAGACTGCCCGAACGACTTACTTCCCTGCGACTAAGGAGATGGATCCAGCCAGAGGCTGCCTTCTAAATTACCACCTCAGAGGGCAAATGGGCAGTTTGACTTGAGGCATTCTGACCTCTCCCCGATAGAGTGTGGACAGTCCTCAGGTACTTGAAGATGAAGACTTACCTTCCTCATAAGCGTCAATAGGCGGGAGTGGACCCAGATACAGATTGCCAAAACAACCTATCTCCCCGCAGAATAAGGAGACTGGTCTAGGTAGAGGCTGCATTGTCTCCATATGGCGGAGAGCGGGACTAGCCCCACGACTATCCAAATAACTTACCCTGACCTCCGCTACGATGATGTGTGGGATCAGCGCCAGCCTATGGGTGAGGAAGAACTCACACACTGTGAGATCCGGGTAGTCAGCCCCGGACTCCTCCAATGCACAACGCCAGATGACGCAGTACGACACAAGGATCCTCCAAGCATTGGGAGGAAGCTGAGCAGGCGCCAACTCGACAGAAAGGCAGCCTAACAACATGGCGGGGTACACCATGACCTTGGAGGTGTAACCCTCAGAATCTACCTCCCTTTCGGTAGTAGGAGGCACCTCAAGTTCCACTGTTTGAGGAATCTTGTAGGTTTCCCTCATAGACTCCAACTCAACAGAAGTCATCTCCAAGCACCACGAGAAACCAGCAAATTCCTCTAGAGCGATGTCGCCCTAACCATCGGTGGAAAGAGTAGTGTTGGAAGGTTTAACCACTCTCAAAGGAAGCGAGTATTTCTTGGAAGCCATTAGCAATAAGAGGGAAAAAAGAGAAATTAGAGGGAATAATACAAGGAGAAATGTTTGAAAGCGGAAAAGGAACACAAGATATTCAGCCGAAGAGGGAATGGACAAAGTAACCCGTTGCTAAAGAAGGAATGGGGCTTTATATAAGCAAGCTTGATGATTGATATCCCGAGGCAGTAGGAACCCAAGCGCCCCGCTGAATACCATAATCCCCCAATCGCCACAATTCCAACAAAGCGTATCAAATGATGCAACGTGAGAAATAAATAACCGCCTTACGTGAGTAATGGCGAAGGGACTGAAGGGGCACCATTTAATGCAGAACAGAATCATCAAAATACAACTATGCTAGTTGGAGATGAACTGTCACCAGATATAGTGTAAAGGAAAAAAAGGCCACTCGGATATAGTTTGGGAGTAGGAGTTCAACAGATGAGTGCAAAGAAATACCCAACCCCCGTCCCGGGAATGAAAAGGCAGCATAGTCACAGTTGCAAAAGTTAATTAACCAAATAAGGAAAGGCAGAATTCCCCTTGGACCTGTCCGAGGAGAATTGGCGAGGTAACTGTAACGGAATTTTCCCCCACTTAACGAGCCCACTTGGCTTCAGCCCAATACCCAGCCCAGAGCCCAAAGCTTGCCCCTAAAGTAACTCGCCTATAAGGAAAATTAAACAATGATGGCTGATTGGACGAATAAGCCATGCTCCACTCATAGGAACTTGTACAAGGCAGAATGGGGAAGACGGAGAACCCTTGATCCTCTGATATGGGACATCGATGGACCACCGAAGGTAAAGCAAAACGGTCAACCACACTGCATGAATGGCACCACTACCCAAGCTACACGTCAAATTAATGACATTGTCGTAAAGGCACGCTGCATTAAAGGACTGACAAAAGAAATTTTACAAAGGACATGGACTCAACAAGGGCAAACACGATCTGTTTCACCCCAGACTCCAGGTATAAATAGTAACTTCGAGGTACGATAAACCTTCTCCGATGCCTAGACTCTTATCACGTATTTACAAACTTCCAAGAGACTTTACAGAATTTGGCATCAAAGACTTCGCGGCCCCAAGACCGCCCTCTCCTAGCTACTTTCTTCTCTACTTTCGCAAGTTCAGTTCGGAAGACTTGAGTAGCTGGAATCTGGCCTAAAGGCGTACGAAACACGACGTTAACACGTCTCAAGCTAATTCTCCCAGAAAATTAGAGCAAGAATAAGAGACGCAATCAAGTGAAGTTGAGTATTGCCTCGAAAATAATACCCCTAGTGAATGGCCCAACTTTTCCAATCAGTAAAAGAGATGGGAATGTAGCAAAAAATATTAGAAAATTAGTACCAAACAATCTCACTAAGAGAGCTATCAAAAAACAAATGAGAAACAGTTTTCCAAAGAACCAACAACAAAACAGTTGCATTTAAAAGCAATAGAGATACCATAATACTGAATATTGTCATCAAGGAGAATACTATTGTCCCAAAGTTTCCAAACAAAAAATGGAAATTTTTAAGGGACAAGCTTTTTCCAAATGAAGGTGGAAAAAGAAAAGATGGAGAGCCATCCCTAAGGAAATTTCTAGTCGATTTGGTGGATGTTTTCAAATTTTAATGCTTGAATCAGACTTGACCAAGATGAAAAACAATCTAAGTTCATGTATGAGAAAATGATCTCCCAACTAGCAATCTCATCCCAATGCCACCTAGAATGAGTATAGACATATTTGATTTGAAGGTTGGGGGAAGAAGCACGAAAACCATTATGAAAAACAGAACCATTACCAGACCAGCTATCATACCAAGATCTTATAGCACCCACACGAATAATCCATTGACTCTCTTGATAAACAATAGGATTAAATTTGCAAATTACTTTTGAACTGCTAGAGGGATAAGGTTTGGACACAATGCATGTACTTGTGGTGTAATAAATTAGCTCAAAAGGAATCAAATCTAAAAACATTCTAAGCAAGTTTGCAATAAAAAGCATTGAGAACATCAAAGACGGCAAGAATACCTAGGCTGTTTCGAGTATAGGCTGAGAAATGTGAGACCAAGAGACCTATTTTTTCTTAATAGAACAATCTACCTCCCATCAGAAGAAAGTGACGAAAGCCTTACGAATGGCATCGATCACTTTCTTCAGGGGCTTGCGGATAGATAGGATATAAATGAGAATATAAGTGAGAACATATTTGAGTTAGGTGAGTTTACTCCTAGAGTATAATAGGCAACCTTTCCAGTTTGTAACCTTTTTTCTGATTTTAGATATGATGGGATCCTAGGCATAACAAGGGATATTACCATAAGAGACAGGAACCCCAAGATGTGTGGTAGGGAATTTGCCCTTTTTGAAACCTGTAGTAGTCTCAATAATATGAAATCTAACTTTAAAGACATTCCTATGAATTGAGAAAATGCTTTTTGGATGGTTGACATTTTTCTCAGAGACAGTCACATAGTGTTGGATAAATCCCATAAGGGAAAGAAGACATTTTTTAGAAGGACAACCACGAGGGACAATGATGGGTATGTTGTAACCAACCTCCATATTTTAGTGAGATCTTTCTTGAAAGGCTCTTCACTAAAAATGAAAAGCAAAAGAGATAATAGGCCACCTTGATGAAGACCCCTACTAGAGATTAGTGTAGCAACACTGAAGTACAACAATAACCTCATCATTGAAACCAAAACAGGCAAGAACACAAAAAGATACTGCCAATTGACTCTATCAAATGCTTTGTCCATGTCCACCTTAAGACAGTCTCATCAAATATGTAATTCATAATTTTATGATATCGATGAAAAAAGCATGATAATTCAAAAATAAAAAATGTAATTTCCTACAGCACTCTCATACTTTTAGTGTAACAGTAAGACACTGGTTGACCCTATCAAGACACCTCAATTACAAGATCTTAGTTTTGTCTCTTGGAAGAGTTATGAGTTTATGCGGTGAGAGTAGTGATAGAGTGACATGTAGATGCAAAGGGGTTGCAAAAGAAAAAATAGTGAAAGAAAAGAGTTTGCTTCAACAGATGCTACAATGAAATTGCCTTCTGGGAGAGAGAATTTTGAAATTGTCTTCTTCTTTATCTCAATTTTTTAGACAATAGATCTATTTAAAGATGACCAAAGGATGAACGAAAAGTTATAATTTTTCGTTTCGCTCAAATCTATTCCAAATGGGTATATATATTGTGTCTATTGCCAATGACACAACACTTGGTCTTGGTCCAATGGTCACCTCACTTCTCCTTCAACTGGTTTGCACAAATTATATTACCAATTGATGCACCTTTTACATTTTATTTGCAAGTACCTGTGCGCCTTTGGCAAGCTAGGCCAGCGCACGCCCAGAGAGAACCATCCTCTTGATGTCTTGGGCTCGTGGGTTGCAAGCCCAAGCCCGTATTAGGGGCCATCCTTTATAAAACAGGAAAAAAAAAACCTTTCTTGTCATAGAGGTGATTCGAATCCTTCCCTTTTAGGTTAAACAAGGGAATAATTTCCACTAAGCCAATAAATAGATTATGTTACGTATATCGATCCAATTTATTATAAGCATAAGTATAAGCTTATAAACTTTTCTTAATTTCTCTCTTTTCAAAATAGATATCAAATTATTATTAATAATAAAAATAATATATAACTATTTTAAAAAAATTTCCAACACCACAAGCTATTTTTTACAAGTTGGAGAAATTTTACTTCTATGAAAATAAACTTACAAACTTATGTGATTTCATAAAATATGTCTGATTTACATTACATTAAAAAAAAAATTTACAATTTAATGTATCGCATCAAGCAGTATACTTTGTAAGCATTTAATGTTTTAATAAAGAAAGTATTTCTCTAAGCACAATTTCGAAGATTGATCATCACGTTATGATCCCGTGTAAAAGTTGTTAATTAAAAAGCCCATGCTCTTTTAATTTCCCATGCAGAGGTTTCCGTGACAAAAGCTTGATTAGTTTAACTTTCAGTGAGATTTTATAAAGAAGAGTCAACATGATTATTTTTATAGTGAGAAATGGTAAACCAACAACCCAATCACAATTTGTATACAACTATTTAATAAAATAAATTTTTTTAATCCTATCTAATTTTTCTTTTAATTTTATCTTGACTTTTGCTATAATTTTCATGTGTTTAAATTTTAAAAGATATTGTTCTATTAGATGTAAATAGACTAGACATTTATGATGTATCATTACTTGTATAAAAAAAATCTATTTATCATATATTTTCTCATCATCCTATGATGTGGTATTATATGATAAGTTTACAAGTGAAATATAATAGTCTTCAATCACCTAATACCACATTTTGGAATGATGAAAATTAAGATGATAAGTAACATTACTCACTTATATAATAACAATTTAGTTCAAAATAATAGTGACCAATTTAATCTGATTTAAATTTACCTTATTTTTAAAACTAACATACTAGTAAGTTGGCCGGAGTTCCATTTTCTCTCTTAATTTTTTTTAAAGAAAATAAAAGAACCAAATCCCACATAAATGGGAAAACCTTGGAGCTCTCGACTCCAAAAGCTCTCCTTCAACTCATGTGATTCCTATTCATGGCCTTTCTCAACTATTCTAAGAAATGGACTGGGATTAGCACTGTTTATCAAGGTCAGTATTTTGTCAACCCGATCCAGAACCCGGATAACTAGGTTTTGGAGCCGATTATGACTTCGATTTTATCAGAGCCAATAACCGGATTACCTACCTGCCCATATTCAGGGGCGATTAAGGATACTTGAGACATGTATCGGATTTAAAACTTGGGTTTAGGTATTCAAAAAATAAGTTTTGCCCAACCAATATTTTAAAAAAGAAATTAAAAAAAATGATTTTTGTAAAATGTGGTACATCCTAGTGCCAGATTCTTTTGAATGCTAGCCCAGGTTATGATCCCAGTTAAACCAAAAGGTTACCTAGACTACATTACACCTTGGTTAGTTGGGACACTAATAAACTAAGCACCGCCAAGAGGTCATACCAAACAATGAAGGCAGTTGGGAATCGATAGGTGGAGGCCAAGTGGAACATGTGGTAGGCGACATTCTCAAGAATAAAGGGGAGTATGCAACGACACTCAAGTAGCAACAAATTGTTTATGACGTCTCAGTCTCTTATTTTCTGCATCAGCAGGTTTTGGTAAAGTGCCAACCATACGACAACAACCAAGGCTTAAGTCAGGATAGGCGTGAAGCGTTTGCTAAGATGTGTAGTTGTAAGGAAAAGTTAAAGGCTTCACAGCGGAAGATAAAGGTTTAGTATAAAGGCTAAATAATATAGTACCAAAATTATAAAATAAATCATAATTTCATATCCACATCATCCCTCAAATATTTACAGATTTAACCTGTTGTTCCATCATTTCTCCAAAATAAGGCTGACTGAACATATATAGTCGCCTACCTTACAATTACAAACACAGCTTCCACGACCGACCAATGCTAGGACTTGAAACGAGCCTACTCACCTATTGCTCAGACTGGGTTGGCTATCCCTCCTCGGATGTTACTCCTGGATCTACCTCTGCATCAAAGTCTATGGTTTCGATACAAAAACCATAGTAGATTAGACAACTATAACAAAATTGCTAATGAGAAACAAAGCTCGTGAATATGCAATGAACAATTGTATGTAGTAAAAACAATGCTCGTGGTGATTTTTGCCACGCAGATATTAGTGTGTGGTGAAAATCACCCTCTATGGCAATAACGCATGTATTCGAAAATGTGGTAAGGAATCACCCTCTTTGTAAAATATTGTTATATAAGCATGATGAGAAATCTCTCTCTTTTCATGGATGTAAAGTCCGTAACGTCAGTCACAAATCAGTTCATAGTTACCACATAAACATTAGTCACAGTGACATACGTCGCCTAATGGGCCAATAGAGGATGAGCCACTCCACCGTTCCAAATTAGAGAATCTTTACCACCCAACCAACATGGTGCAAGTCAACTCGCCTATACCCGAACATGGGTCAACTATCACACAAAGATATACATGTTGCAGTAGAGAAACGTCTACACAAAGACACAAACAAATGATACACCTGAGGACTCTTCATCCCTACTATCAGGTGAGGCCGACACGATGCCGTCCCACCTCAATCATTTACGGAGAATCTCTCTACCCGTATGAAACTCATGGCGACGTCTCGCATGAATGATTCAAGGAATTCTATATTCCCTCCCATGATGATCAACACATGGTACACTTACTCACAGAGAGATATAGGTACTCACAAAAATTCCATGAAAATAAGTGCAATTCAAATCTTAAGAAACACGAAGCGAAAATAGTCATAAATATAAATGACAAAACATTTATTAGTCCATGATTAGAAATGGAAGATTACAGAGTATGCGTGAACCAAAATTCCATAACATTCTCACACAACATTTACCCTCCATTTCTCGGCACTGTCTTAGAAGCTAACCTACCTCACTATCTCACAGCGACGTTGTGCCGCTCCTCTCTTTATCTCCTATGACGTTGCTTGCTCTCGACAAAGATTTTATCTTTTGGGTATTCTGGTGCTTTCGATCTCAAAAGTGAAATTTTGGCTTTTGCCTTAAGCCTTTTGTAGCACAGGCGCGTCAAGTGTCTATGTGACATCCTCCTAACTACGAATGTGATAGAATAAGAGCCCTTTAGTCTCGATCATCCCATTGTTATGATAGAGATAAACTGGTAGGGCATGGTCCTTATTTTCCTACGGTCTGCCTTATGACCAATGCCCACTCTCTCCCTAACTAAGATCTCTCACGTGGCATTAAACTATACATCTGGGTTCAGACGATATGATTTGCTAAGCTGTAGTCCTTTTAGCAGACCTACTCTAGATATGACTCTTTAGATGGAGTGTGGGCTTTTACGCACAACTCTGCCACCTCTTGAGCATAGGAGTGAAAACCAACTATTTCGGTCCAAAACTGAAACAAAACCGACCAATAAAGGGGGAGAAAACCGGAGACGTCCGGTGTGATCCCAATCGGTCGTCGGTGTCATTCGGCGTCACGAATGGCTCAAAACTCAAAAATGGGAGGTGCGACCTTGCAATGAGAGAGAGAGTTGGTTCGACATCGCGATGAGAAAGAGATGGTATGGCGTCGTGATGAGAGAGAGATATGGGAGGTGCGATGAGAGAGAGAGAGAGAGATGCGCCTCTACATGAGAGAGGAGAAAGAGTGAGAATCAGGAGAAGAAGAAGAATGAAGGGGGTATTAAACCCTAAATTGAAACGACATTGTTTGGTGTATTAAACCAAACGGTGTCGTTTCATTTTAATTTTTTTTCTAAACGATACGTGTAAATATATATATATAATCGGCCGGTTCGGTTCCAGTTTAGCTTATTTTTACTGCCGGCCGACCGGTTCTCTGTCGGTGCTGTACTCTAGCGGCCAGTCCATGTCTATCCCAACCGGTTTGATCGGTGTTTGTACACCCCTTCCTGAGTATTTCTGTTTAAACCCGAAAAGCTCTTACTTATCAACAAAAGTCTTGTCCTCGACAGTTGCTCACCTTTAGCTCGTTCTTTGCCTTTGTATGTTAGGCAGCATTTCTAAACTAGAAGTCTCTTCAAATCCTCGTTCTCGTCTCAGTGCTTGCCCGCCCTTCCTTGAATTGGCTGCACTCTACAGATCAGTGGTGCCTCATTTTCCATCCGAACCGAGGAATTCCAACATCTTTTTCTTCTACCAGGCAAGGACAGGCTTTCCACTTCGCTTCTGGGTGGCAATCTGCCTTCTCGCCTACGGGGCCCTCCTCTCTCTAGGAGGCCGTCTATCTTTTATTCCAGGAGGACTTCACCTGCGTGCTCATTTATGATCAGGTACCAGTTTTGAGTTTTGTGTTCGGTTCATCTAGTTGGATTTGATGTTCATGAATAGTTCGTTTACTATTATTCAATTGGGTTCAACCTTGTCCATGAGTTGATTTGCTCTAATCTTTTTAAATATTTTAATTATTCATATTATATATTTAGAGATAATACAACAAAAGCAAATTTATATAAGTTTTATACGATTCGAGTTGAATTTTATACGAATCATATCGTTCAATAATCCATTAGAATTCTATTTTCACAAACATCACATGATTTAATAGGGAATTATTATCAAATTCGAATTTGACCGAAGTGATCTTGAGCAATTTATCAAATCGTATTTTTTTATATACAATCCTTATAACTTCACACTATAAGAAAACTGCTTATTTGCGACCAGTTAATTCCAGTGAAATGATTATTTGTAACTAAAATTAGTTACGAATAATCTTTTAATCGCAATAAATTAATCACAAAAATCAATTTTTCTTGTAGTGTCATGCTGAGTCATTGAGGCTGGAAATACCTCAGTGGGCTAGGCTCTGAATTAATTTCTTGTCAGTAGCGGGTACCACTGTATTATATGTGGACTATCTTTAATGCTTAAATGATTAATTTCCATTTTAGAGTTTCATGCCACACAGTGAGTAAATAACTGTTACGGACATATATAAATATAAATATATATATATATAAGTGGTAAAGAGAGAACCATTGGAATATATATATATATATATATATATTTATGTCATGATTGAGCTCAAAATCTTAAACTAATTACGCAATTAAATCATGACATGCATGCATCTGTTCATTTAAAAAAAAAATGCATGGACATATATAAATATATATATTTCGTACGTGAGAGTGCAATAAGATGCTTCAAAATTAACATCATGGAAGCGAAATGCGCATGTATAACTTTGACAATAAATAAACCCTTTCCCATTTGAATTGGAGATATTAATGCAAGCAGACCAATTAGTACATGATTTGATTTAAAAAATTATTGTTTTTTCAATAACTATATATAAGAATATCACATGAATCAGTAGTATCGAGTGTTTTTAATTATTCGACAAATTAGGATTCTTGGTCCCTTCTTTTGGGTCAAGATTCTTAAATATTAGTCAAACAAAGGGTTTAATGGCATAATTCATGATCTCACTGCCATACGATGATCAGCCCTACGTATTATCTCTTTTATAATGAGATAATGTTGGGGCCACAGCTTGTATTTGCAAAAATTCAGATCCTTTATTTAACGATTCAACTAACCAGCTGGAACACGTACGTTTGGTCGTTCAAAAATCTTTAATTGCATGTACATCTGCCATTCATCAGGGAACATGCATGCAGGCGTTGCACGAACGTCGACAACAAAGAAGTTATGGTAGGCTTAAGATGAATATGTTATGGTCGATCAATTTCACACAACAGGTAAAAATATAACAACGTCTAGCTAGTTAGCCTCCCTCTTTATATACCTTAATCAAGTTATTATACATGATATCCGCAAGGTCGATCGTGTGGCGCCCTAGTCTACGGATTTAATTGTATTTAATCTTTAAAAAACAATATTCATTATCTTAAATTTTGTCATGATCACTATAAGTGATTTCATGCCACGTTAGTAAGTGAAAGTGGAGATGATAATTAAGATTTAGGATACGGAATTACTGATCTTCGATCTATTTTATCAGGCAACTGATAAAATTTCTACCACTTTCACACTTATAATAATTGCATGGTTTTCCTCCGCGCGCGGTAGCACTACTAAAAGATTGATCATTAATAGCCTTATCTTAACTAGGGCCTATGGGGTCGATCGGATACAGCACGACACACACACACACAGATATATATATATATATATATATATATATATATATGTATGTATGTATGTATGTATGTATGTATGTTACTATGTGTATATATGTATAGATAAAGTTGGCAGATGCTATAGATTTGGTGGCATAATATAAGCTACTCAGATATCACATGCGCTATATATAGATATCTAAGTAGGTGAAAAAATATATTAACTTTGATGGCCGGCTTATAAATGCAAGTACTCGAACGATACAACACTGTATAGTACCAAAGGGAGCATCATTATTATATTCATAATTAGAACTAGTACTGTATTAATGGACAATCAATACGTATGAATAATTCTGAGCTCGAGTAGTACTATATATATATATATATATATATACACGCATCATTATTAATTATCATGACATTGTGAGCCAGCTTGCATGCTTCTTTCACTTATTCAATCATGTTTGTGGTATCATGGCCAATTGATCGTGTGTGTGTGTGTGTGTACCCATAATTTCCACTCATTTATCTACATGCATGCCCTTTAATTTCTTACAAAATATTAGCCCAAAATTACGTGTAGTCATGTTTTGCAAATAACATTTTCTTCAACATTCTTTTCGTGAATATGTGGAATGAGTGATCATGATCATCATCTTGTTGTATAATTGATTTTGATGACGAAAATGTGAACTTAATATTGAAACTAGGGCGATTATCATCCAAACCTCAAACCTTGAAATAAAAGAAGAACTAACGACCACCAGCAATGAGCTTTGTAAAGAAATTAAATGTTTTCTACGATTATTGGTTCTATTCCCATGACATCATGTTATTTCCTTTGTAGCAAAAATGAGAGGGTGAGATCCTGAATTGTAATTCAAACAACTGCTTTTGGAGAAGGAAGAACATATTGGGACCTACGAAAAGAATTATATATGGCCGTAACTTTTCAAAAATCCTGGCCTTGATCATTATGTAAAATGTTTCAGCTTTATCCGAATTTATTATAAGAAAATTGTTTATTTATAACTAGCTATTTTAAAAGAAAATGATTATTTTTTGTGAAAATTTGTCTATTTTTATCGTAAATAGTCGCTATCTTTTCAAATAATTTATTACAAATATTTATTTTTCATATATATAATATTGCATGTGATACGACTAGTGCTATTTCTTTTTTTTCTTTTTTCCCAATCATAAATAATTACCACTTGGGTAGACTTGTTGTTTTACTCTGATCAGAAACTTTTATGTCAAATCGTTTTGAATATCGTGGAGTACTCGTGGCTGTCAAACATGAATTATATATGAACGTACGTAATCCTTGTTTACTTTGATTCCAAAATGGTTGTTGTAATCATTTTGAGTATTTAAATAATAAGTTTTGATTTTTAAAATTTTATATTTAAATTTTACATTCTAGATCAAATTATATCATATATGTAAAATATTTATTGAATGTGTTTTAGACACCAACTTAGTAATGAATTTTTCTTTTTTTTATATATACACGTGTGTTATGAACTTGTGATTACAAATTCATGTGTGATGAGTTATAAGCACAAAATAAAAAAAGAAAAATAAACAAAGCAGAAGGCCGAAGGTCGACTAATTCTTCGTAATGATCAAGATCAGGAAATAATTCTATCGTCTCTTAAATTAAAGTTGTCGATTTAGATGAAAGCCGTTTTTTAAACCTTATATTAATATTAATCAAAATGGTTGATCAGTATCTATCTGCTTTAAACGACAAACGTGGTAAAAGAAAGTTCTTAGGTTTGAAACTGATCATGATTAGCACAGAATTTTCATGGATTCTTGTAATTATCTGAATCATTTTTATTACGCGGTGGTTGTACAATTTACAGTTGTAAATATGTTTTCCCTTCATGTATGAGAAGATGTTGGCCCCCACATTCTACGTAGTACTGCAATCATGTTCATCATTCTTCCTCTAGGATCTGGCCCTTTTAAACTGATCTCCAGAAGCTTTTCAGTTTAGAAAAGAGGAGAAACATCAACACTCGAATGGAAACTTTTCTTAATTATTCGTTTCTTTAACTTACTTTGCGCCATAAAACAGGGATCAGTAGGGTACTGCATGCATGCTTTAGGCTTGGTCAAAGGAGTTGATCCGGAAAGAATAAAATGTCCCTCGATCGTTAAATTGATCATCAAGGGACCCCTACGTACATGAGAATTTTAAATTCAAAAAAAAAAAAAAAGGAGCTAGCCTAGCTAGCTAGCTCAAAGGGTACATAAGAAAATGCATTTTTTTTTTCTTAGTTCTAAAAGTAGAACACAATCTGTTTTCTTTTCTGCCGACAACCATCGCAAAACAGTAAAATAACACACAAAATGCCCCGTTATTTCAATGGAAGATTAATCTCACGTACGCGGTTAATTTCCAAAATGCATAAGTACCGAGTTTGACTAAAAAACCACTAAAATAGTACTTGAACGAAGTATATAAAAAAACCGCTAGCAATATCAATGTGAATTCCAGCTTTTTTCTTCATGGCATGCAGTTCATAGATCTCTTCCGTTTCAAACTAGGAAAAAACACCAACGTCTAGCTAAATCAAGGCCTAGCTGCTTTAAGCCTTTATGCATGTTATAGTGAAAGTGTTTTATCTTATCTCATCTCTTCTCTTCTCAGCATTACAATTTTTTTAAATTCTCACACAAAATATAATAGACAATTCAATTTTTTCAAATTCCAAAACAATAATAATATTAAAAAGTAATATTCTAACAATATTTTATTCAATTTTCATCTCAATTTATCTCATCTTAACTCACCATCCAAACGGTACCTAAAACGTTCAAGTGGAGCTAAAGTAACAATGAATATATACTATGAAGAGAAATGCTTTAGTCACAAAGTGATTTCATAAAAGTAAATCCACAAACGCCTTAATGTGGTACGTCAAATTTTAAAACTACTTTTATTATTGAAGTCATGTCAATTTATGAGTGTATTGTTGTGAAATTTCTTTGTGGATGTAGTAACTTCTCTAATACAAATGTTCATTATTTATTCTACAAAAAGCATAGGTCTTGTTATATGTGAATACTTCGTGTCATACGAGAGAAAGGAGAAAAGTCTATGAGACTTGGTCTATTTTATGCTTAGTAATTAAGGGGATCGGGTTTAGATAGTGATTTGAGATCAGATGAGTTGAGATAAAAGATAAAAGTTAAAAGATGAAAGTTAAATAAATATTGTTAGAATATAATTTTTTAATACTTTTATTGTTTTAAGATTTGAAAAGATTGAATTATTTATTATATTTTGTATGAAATTTAAAAAGTTATAATGATTAAATTAAATGAGTTAGGGGCCGAAAACTTTTCTATCCAAACCTGGCCTAAGTATTCGTTGAAAGTTCTCGTTTTCAGTAAGAACTAAAAGTTAAGCCATAGCTACATTTTCGATAGCCTTCAAAAGACCCCATATTTGACTTATTTAGGTTGCGTTTGGATGTTGAGCTGAGCAATGAGTTGAGTTCTTTATAAATAGTATTGAGTTGAGATAATTGAATGAGTTGAAAACAATTGTACAACCTACTTGTAAAGAGATCATAAGTTAAGCGATATTTATAAGTGATTTAAAAATTACATGTTCAGATATTGGATTAAGCTTAAATTTAAATTTAACTCAGATAACCTCAGCTGATTCCATATATATACAGCTTGTCACAAAAAATTCTACGGGGTACGCGCGTAGTAAGCCTTCATGAGTTTCCCTTTTCTATTGGCCTGCAGGTTGAATAGAAGTGAAAAGGTTGCTATATATGTTCTACGTAGTACCCTGATGATTATTATATTATATATCCAGCTAATGTGGCCACTGGAGCTGTCGAAATTAACTCGCGGAGTATTTGTGATGATTTCATGTGGATCATATGAAAGCTGGATGTGCCCGAAAATCTAATCGAATCGATCGGGATCGGGGAGATCAACCATATGAATGTACGTACGTACTAACGCATAACATATATAATTCTCATCGACATATATCGAAAAATCATAACATGATATCCTACCCCTCATTTGATAGCATGCATATATGCATGAATGCTATATATATATATATATATATATATATCCTTTTTCCATAATTTGGATTTCGAAAGAATGCAAAGGAGATTCAAATTATAGCCAAAAACCTGCTGGGTCTACTATCAACAGTAACCTGCCTGCACAGTGACCATTAAAGGGAGAGAGCTTTGGTTGATGGAGGCTTTTAAGAACACCTCTGTGCAGTTGGTATGATTAACAGCCATAATTGACCAAAATGATCTTTTCCTTATCCTTATAATAGAGGTGCACACCATGTACATAAAGCACTCTGCTTATGTCTCCATTATGTAGCAATAAATTGGCGATACATTATACATTATAAGAAAATTACTTATTTATGACATGTTATTTTAATAAAAATGATTATTTTTTGTCAAAGTCTTTTTGTACTGTAAATACCAGTTATATCACAAATAATCTGTCAAATAATTATTTTTCTTGTAGTGATAATAAAAGGCTACCCAAAATTTTCTTTGAAGAATTCATTATTCTTGAGTTATAAGATTCAGAAGCAAATTAAAAGAAGAAAAAGGCATTAGTTCTTATGAAAGTTCTATTTTCGGCTGCGTTAAGTGCATGTTGTAGAAATAAAGTGAACAAAAGAAAGAGATCAGTTTCCACAGAACTAAAAGCTTTGCATGTATTGTATTTATCTATTTCCTTACCAAAGCTTCTACTCACACAAACAAATTAAGAGATCTAAACAAAAAAAAAATACGGTAATTAATTAATTAGAACTTCTGTCAATAAGTTGTCCGTTGATCTCTACATTCCATCCACACCAAAAAAATTAAGCTGAAGCCAACGATTCTTCTCCCTAAGTATAAAGGAGAAACAATACAGAGCCCATGTACATAACCCACCAACTCTTCTTTGACTTATAAAAACATACCAAAAAAAATATGGGAAAAAAGCCATGGTGATCACCTTTCGTCCAAAGACTATGATCTTCATGGTGACTTCCAACTCTTTAAGCCAATGTCATTGTGTTTCCTTGATGGTCCGGAAGCAGGTATCGGTAATCTTCTTGGCAAGAAACCCAAGAAGTGGCCTGAAAACTGAGACTTCGGCTTGAATTTGAAGACATTAGTGTTTCTTGAGCCTTGACACTGGCCAAGAATAAAGATGAACAACAAGAACAGCCAAATGAATCGAACAAGAAGTGATGGTCTTCTCCATAGACTCATGTCGAAGAGCTGTAAGAACGGGAATTAGGAAGGACAGTGAAGGGGATGAAGGTTGGGTATATGGGCTTGATTCTTGAATGTTTTGATGGACAAAAGGTCGTGAGGGCAAGAAACGTGAACAACTGGAAGAAGAATTTAGAGTATATACATTTTGTGCTTTTGGGGGGTTAATCCTTTTGGCCGTGTGAGTGGCAATCTGATTGGAACAGGAAGAAAGACAACTTTAAGAACACAGATAGATGCATCACAAGTAGAACTGTAGAAGTGATGTTGGAAGCAGAAAGTTGAAGAAAAAGCCTGGCAGAAGCTTTTTTCAATGGCTCTCGTGGGTTGGAGTATGTATGATAGCTCGAAAAACAAAGCGAAAAGAAAAAAAAAGGCTTTTTATTTTGTCAAATGCTAGGAAAAGAAAGCGAAGAGGGAAACAAAGGGGTTATGGCTATACCCATCTTTTGAGGTTAGGTGAGTGCATGGTCCCACTGCAGATTAATGGCCGACTAAGGAACTTGTACTGTTATTTTAGGCCCCAATACCATGAAATCTTGTCCCACCGGCACTGCCCCTTGATTGTACCCTTTTTTTTCCTTTTGTATGAAGCTTTCATCCTTCATATTACTTAACCCATTTTAAAGGGACTCCAATCACTGTCAATCAACAGAAACAGTGAGCAAACAAATCAGAACGTACAAACTGAGTTCAATCTAGTATCTATCCATCTCCTCACTGTTTAATTCACCTATGCATGCACAGTTTCATGCTTCGCAGTCCACAAGAGAGATCAGCGGCGCGCGCCTACACGCACGTATATTATAGACATGGATTATGAAAGGGAGATGAGACTAATTTTGAATGTTGAGATATAAATTTAGTTTTTTATAAATAATAATAATAAATTAAATAATAAAGAGAATTATATGAGATTTGTCTAAATTAAATTTAAAATATGTTTAGATGAAAATGAGTTTAATAATTTTTATTAGTAGTTGAAAAAGATTGAAGGTCCAATATATAAAGATGTAATAAATTAAAAAATATTATGAGTTTTACGTATAAAGAAGTTTTGAATTAAGATGAGTTTAGTAATTTGAGAGTTGGGTGTTTGAATGTTAGACTCAACTTAAAATTAAACTGAACTCAACTGAATATTACAACAAAACGCAGCTCCCATTTAGTTCGTTTAGAAAGTGAGATGAGATAATAATTTTATGAATAGTAATAAGATAATTTGAATTAAATATTTTTTAAATTTTAGAAAATGAGAGAAAAAAATTAAATAAAAAATATTATAAAATTAAAATATTATTTTTGTTTAAACATTTAAAAAAATTAAATTATTTTTAATTTTTAATTTAAAAATTTTAAAAAATAATAAAATTTTATATCTCTTCCCACTTATCAAATCAAAATTTTGAGGTAAAATCTATTTCTTTGGATCTTCTCAATGTCATGTCAATAGTCCCATTACAACCGCCCTTAGTACGCTTGTACCCGAAGTGATGTAAGATTTGCAGAGTTGAGGAAATTGTGACGAGCTGATCAAGTACTGTAACCAAGCTGGCTAGCTGTAACCAACCAAATCTGAATATATAAGTAGAGAAAGGTTTGGGGTTCGCATTTTGGCCCCATGCATTTTTATCAGAGACCTTTTTTTTATTATTATTTAATGATTAAGTAAATATTTTATAATAATATTGTAAATTTTTTAAAATATTTAAAAATATAAAAACATTTAAAAAAAATCATTTAATTTTACCTAGACTCATTCTCGTACTATACACCCTTAGTGCATGGGTAGCACGACACATATAAAAAACCTCTTTCCAGAAACCCTAAATTTTTCCCATGAAGAATGGTCATGTTACATGACCGTAACAGCTAGCAGTCAAATATCGCATCTTGTGTAAGAATTATTCATCTACGAATTATATCAACCAGTGGATTAATGTGAAATTCGCATGATCATGTATAATTATCACTTCTTTTTACATCATGACTCTCCAAATTAAAGGGTTAATCCCCAAAGTCAAACATGAGATTAAAAAACTTGGATCATGGCTTGATCAAATTGTTGTCGGAACTTGAAAGCTTTTAAGTAGGATAAAAATATACACATAGAGTTGGCCCTACACAACTTATTGTTCATTTAATGTTGTCATAAATATTTAAATAGACAGTAATAAAAATTGTATATTAATATGTAATATAAATATATAAATTTAAATCTTCATATCAATTTAAATTTTTAAGAAAAGTTATAATTTACATTAAATATATAAATTTTTCACTTGACGCCTTCAAGCTCGATCAACAAATTAAGGCGATATTTTTTTCCAAAAATTTCATAATTAGCTTTTGTGTGACCAATAGCGTTAGAGCATGTTTGGACTGGATAAAGAATTATCAAAACTTTTTATAATTTCATACTTAAATATCACTCAAATAAAAAAAACATTTTTCAATTTAAAGTTTTCAGCTTTTTTGACTAATCATTATCTACTCATTATCCAAAAATAAAAACAAATACAACCTTGGTAAACTTAAAAAGTAAAACGCAAAAATAAATTAAACTTTTACAAATTTCAAAAGAAAAATAAAATTAAAAAAATTATATTCAAACAATTTTTTAATTTTATAACATTTTTCTTTCATTTCCCAAAATTTAATAAAACATATTCACTCTAACAACTTTACTATTCACAAAATTCCAAACATACCTTTAGTTTGTTGTCCATTTGGAGATCAACAGGTTATAATAATTTCTGCTACGTGCTCTTGGAAAACAGTTGCGACATGAAGATCTTTTCTAAGTTTCTATTTGCAATGATGTTTAAACAGGCTACCCAAATAATGTAATTGAATTTGTGATATGATGAAAGGCTTTTTCTTTTCCTTTTAATCTCTAGAAGCATGCTGTACGTGCAGGAG
The DNA here is from genome assembly GCF_004785595.1 of Juglans microcarpa x Juglans regia. Classification (NCBI taxonomy): domain Eukaryota; kingdom Viridiplantae; phylum Streptophyta; class Magnoliopsida; order Fagales; family Juglandaceae; genus Juglans; species Juglans microcarpa x Juglans regia. The sequence goes on from NC_054597.1 coordinate 7,329,534, forward strand.
AAACACTTGAGAGAATGAGAACAATTTCCACACTCTCAATCACGATCTCACGATAAAGATTATATATAATGTCATGTGTTTTTATATTTACTACTCGTAATTACTGGTTGAGTCAAGCTATATCAAAAAGTGATAATATGAGGGATAAAGGATTCGAAAATATGCAATGATCATAATTTCTTTAAGAAGAAGCTTATCATGAAAGGTCACCAGCCTTCGATCGATCCCCTCGCTAGCTAACATGCATGTAAGTTGGGGTCTTGTCCCTTACTGAAATTAGACAGAAAAATTGCTCCACAGATTGAAAACAACTAAGAAAATCAAGACATTTAGAGCTCTTTAATTACCATGTCTAATTTTCTTGAACCATTCCATTGTCGATGGTGCCCTTCCACCAGAGTTTTGATCTTTGAATCAAACTCCTCTTGAAATCCCGAAATCCTAACAAATTGATTACTTGCAGCTAGGGTATTTGTGGAATCTTATAATTAACATGCGTTTAGCATCATTTACATCATTTTCGAGCCACCGAGTAATTTTACTCTTCATAATTAACGTAGGATCATTACAAATAATGTTTTGGCAATCTTCTAACACTGTCACTACATATGAAACACAATTGCCATACTTGTTACGAGAGTATACTCATCTTTCGGCTCCTTTCCGTCTCTTTCAAACCTTCTATCACTTGAAACTTCACGTAAAATGCCTCAGAAGCCTTCGGCACCAAACTTCTTATGGTCTCCCAGGGGAAAAAAAATGGTTAATTGTACAAAATCAAGCGTTCTGTGTCGATTGCCAAATGCCAACATGATCAATATACATAAGAGCATCTTCATTGGTTTGGCCAAATTCATCTTCAAAATTTAGCCAATATCACGTTTTTTTACATTTGTCTATTTCATTTAAATTCAATCCTCATATTATATTATTCATGAACTCTATCTTTATATAATAATAAAATATTATTAATTTAATAATTTTTTTATTTAATTTATTTTTATCATATTTTGTACCTCTACCAATTAAATGTTAGTAATAATTATATTCTAATTAAATTAATATTAAAAAATCATAATTTCAAAAGTCATTTAATACTAATAATAAAAAATATTTGATTAAACTCATATAAAATTATATCTAAATTTCTTAATAACAAACCAAATAATCTTTTTGCTTGGCATGAGAAATTAAAATTTTAAAATTTATTTGAAATGAGAAATTAATATTTTAATATTTAGTGAATCAATTGTAATTTTTTATCTTTGATCAATCATTATAATATTTTCATATTTAATCAACCACTATAATAAAAATCTAAATTATTTTAAATTTAATCAATCTAATATAAAATATTTTTCATATCAATTATATAAATTTTAACCAATCTTTCCATTTGGCCAAAAGAGATGTTCACATGAGAGAAATCAAATAAAAACATTCTTTTCTGTAGCTGTCAACAGAGTTAACTCAACTGAGACATAGATGTCAAACATGTTTTCACATCAGTCGTCAGACGACCTCAACAGCTAGCCCAAAAAATCATGAAGATTGGACGTCATTTCGGATTCATCTTATCTGTTCATAGCTCAAATAATACACCGGACATGTTTTTTTCCCCATTGTACACTGTAATCTAAAGGCGGACTAGTTTAGGTTATATTTGGTTAGCCTAGTTGAGTCAGTCTCTTCGAAGGGTAGGCGTGTTATGCGTATGTCACCCACAAAAAGACAGTACTGCAGGAAAAAAAAAAAAAAAATGACAGTTTGTAAAAAAGTAGTTTGACTGCGATCAGGGACTGAAGCCTCGTTTGTTTTCAAGAAACATCTCATCTCATCTCACTTCATCATTACAACTTTCTCAAATCCCCACACAAAATAAAATAAACAATTCAACTTTTTAAATCCCAAAACAAAAATAATATTAAAAAATATATTCTAACAATATTTTATTCAACTTTTTAACTTTAATCTCATCTCATCTCTGAAAACAAACGAACCCTGAGTCTTTCAGGAATAGGTTGTCCCATTGATTTGGTAGCATCGTTAGGTAAGGTTGGGCCTAATATGTAGTGTGCGCGAAAACCAGTTCCCTTGTGATTTGCCTTTGCTTCTATCATCTCCAAATGTTAGGTGTAAATTGTAATTAATGCACAGTTTCTGAGAAGATTCAACTGCCCCACACACTAGGGCCGTGCAAACCCTCCACCCACTCGACTCGGTCTGACTTTCACTTTGATTCCGACTTCAATGGTGTCGGAGTGTTTGAAATGCAGAACCGGATTCGGAGTGACTCTGAGAATGACAGAGCTCCACAAGCTCTGTAGTTCTCCAACTTTTTTTTAAAACTAATTAATTGGGTGGCGTTATCGCCTTATCGGGGTAGAGACTAGAGCACGTCTACGTTGCAGACGACGGCGTTTATATATGAATACAAATAAATAACCCTACCCTTTCTTCCCCACTCGATTTCTTTCACCTTCTCAGAAGAAGCATTTCACTCGCGGCTCCATCAATACCTGCAGATCTCGCTTTTCCGTGTGCTTTTACAACATGTCAGTTCTCGGACTGTAGCTCACGATTTTCCGCGCGTGCTTAGAAGTTAGAACCTGTCTTTCCTAGTCAGCTGACTTTATTTGTTGTTTTAACTTTGTGTTTTATTCCAAAATAAATAAATCAAGGACGTTGCTACGTGTATAGACAATTTTTACCGAAATTTTCTATCGAACACTTAAATTTTTTTATATATTTTTTTTTTTTTTGCTTTTACATTCACCATTTTTTTAAACTATTTAGATATTTTTTAAAAATAAAAAATTACATATTTATTAAAAATTACTTACTTAAACACTAAATTAAATTAAAAAATTTTAAAATAAAATTCGGTGACCACTTTCTGCAGGAAAAGCATTTCCCATAAATCAAAGGAGGGAATCGTCCGCCAACAGCAAATGTAGGAGACACTCAAGAAAAGCAGCTGACGCTTGAAGAAATTATCAAACATTAAGGTCTGTTGTTTTTCTTTTTTTCTTTCTTTCTTTCCTCCTATTTTTCTTGGCAATTAATTATTAGTTTTCTAGTCTGGAAAATGAAATATATAGATGGGTTTCATTTGAAAATTTTCGATTTTGTTGAATTTGTTTATTCATTGATAATTTAAGATATTCAATGCGACAACTCATTGCGAGCGGAGAGAGAGTGATTAATGGAGCTTTTGAGAGAAAGGTTTAAGCTGCATTCGGTTCTCAAACTAAGCTGAATTCAGTTGAGTTCAGTCTAATTTTAAATTAAGTCTAATATCCAAATACCCAACTCTCAAATTATTAAAATCATCAAAACTCAAAACCTTCTTACATGTGAGACCCATAACCTTTTTCAACGTAAAACATCTTTATACATGAGACTCACAACTTTTTTTAATTTTTCATAAAAAATATTAAACTCATTTTAACATTCAAACAAACTTTAAACTCAGTTTAGATGGGTTTCACATAACTCTCACCACTATCCAACTCACTACTATTTATAAAGAACTCAACTCAGTTGAACTCAGCTCAACATTCAAACACAGCCTTACAGAGTGTGGCTAGAAGGATGGAATGAAAGCTCTTTGTAGGTTTCCCATGTGCTCTAATTTGTCTTAGGTTAAGAATGTTGTACTTCCAATCAATGATGTTTCTATTTTTTAGACCAGAAATCATCGTCTTTCACCTAAAATCACTTAGTTACTACAAGGGTGTTCTGCCCCCTTAAGGAGTTTCGATAGAAGGTAGGAGGTTGGAGCTCCGACCTCCGATCGGAGTCAAAGTCGTTGGAACAATTTTCCTCCAACTCCGGTTGGAAAAGACTACTCTGACTCCGTCGGAGTCGGAGCTCAGTCCCACCACACACACCCAAAAAAAAAAAAAGCCATCCCTACCTTTTAAGTTGGAATTTCAGTCATGCACTCCCAGTTAGTCAAGTGTGGATTTTGTTGCTCACCTGCCAATCAAGAATAGCCACGTAGGCATCTCAACAAATTTCGAGTTGTACCTGCATACAGGTGATTCCTGAATTTCTTTCTCTCCCTCCCCTTCTTTCTCTCTCTCTCCCTCCTCCATCTGCATTGAATCGACGAATGCCCCCATGTCCCTGCTCCCCTGAAGTTCCAATCAGCCAGGAAAAAAAATAAAAACATAATGCAAACAAATCAGATTATTAAGCATACTTTCTTTGCTTCCATTTTAAATATCTTTTGCTTACATATCGATGGTCTTCAATCAATTGCACTTTTTCCATTGTACTTCCATAGATGCAGTTCAATCTGTGGAGATCTTTTTTCCTTCTTACCACCAAGCCATGTGAATCTTTTTATTAAGGAATTAAAAACAAAAAAAAAAAAACAAAAACTGTGCAACCATTTGGCTATACTACTTGTATTTCCTTTTATCAGTAATTTTGATTCATGACATGTGTTGTTGGTCACAAGCTTATTTTATTTAAAACCCAATTTTTCTTTTTTTCATCTGGATAAGAAGTTGACGAAGCGAGAAGACGATGAGTTTAATAGGTTTTCATGAAAGGGAAGAAGATGGGCTTGAATCAGAGAGGAGAGGAGAAGAAGGGCTTCATGGGAATAAGCTGGGTTCGAATCGGAAAGGAGAGGAGAAGAAGAAATTCGGGGAAGAAGAGAAACAAGAAATTCGGAGGAGAGGAGAAGATCTTCGGGGGAGGAGGGAAGAAAGAAGAGGAAATAGGTAAAAGAGAGTGGGTTTACCTGGATGGACACTCATTATAATTTCTATAAATCGCATACGTGCTTGTTTTTTACTGGTAGGTGTAAAAGGAAAACTTACACCCGACCGGCTTTAAGGTTTTCTCTTCAATCATATGGATTTGGTTAAAAGAGGCTAGCTTCCGACGTAATATTCATTCATCACATTTAATTATTATAATATTTTTAAATTTTTAAATAAAATATAGTAAATAATTCAATTTTATCAAATTCTAAAATAATAATAATATTAAAAAAATATTTTATTAAACTTTCATCTCAACTATTCAAACCTAGTCTAAGGGGTTGTTTGAATACAAGAAGTTTCTCAACTCATGTCATTTTATCTAATCATTATAACTTTTTCAAACACTCACAAAAAATATAATAAACAATTCAGCCTTTTCAAATTCTAAAATAAAAATAATATTTCATCTAACTATCAATTCTCATCTCAATTCATTATCTAAACCTCTCATAATACTAGTGACAGGCTTTAAATTAGGGGTGGGCAAAAATTTCTCCATTCGACCTCCGTCCGAGTTCCAATGAGGCTCTGACTCCAACAGAGCCGGAGTTTGCAAAATTCGAAGTCAGAGTTGGAGCCTGCATGAGCTCCAAACTCTGACTTTTTTAAAAAAAGAATTATATAAAAAAAAAAGACATGACCAAAATGATGTCGTTCCACTTGAAGTGGAAGGATGTCATTTCGTGAAGGAAGGGGGTCCAAAACACAAGGCCCCCTTCCTCCCCCCTCACATTCAAGTTTCAATTTTGCACATGACAAGTCCTCAGCTTTTACACAAGGAAGTTTAGCTCTGAATGTTGTCTGTCGTCACCTGAGACCGTCGTCTATGACTCTGTCGTCACCGGTGTAATTTTAAGAGTGATTTCTAACTTCCTCCTCCAATATATTTGTTGTTCCTTTGTGTAATTATAAAATGTAAAATGTAATTTGTGACTCCCTTCGTGAAATGTGTATAATTTGTTGATCATTTCAACTTTGTTATTTTCATTTCAATGATTTCAATTTTTAGGCTTTTAAACATAAGAATTGAGCGAATTAGGTTTTGTAAAAATCAGATTTTTTATTGCAGGTGACGTTCGCTCGAGTTGCGTCTGAGTTTGACTCGAGTGAGCGTTACACAAATTATTCGCTCGAGTGTGGCTCGAGCGACATCATACAGATTGTTCGATCGAGCCTTCGCTCGAATGTGGCTCGAGCCAACATCACACAGTTTGTTTGCTCGACATATTCCACAAGCAAACGTTCATTTTTTTAAAAAAAAAAACCACAAATATGACTAGACACATATGTTTTTTTTCTTTTCAATGTGTTTCTAATTTGTAGATAATTACCATAACATTTAAAATGATGGTTATTTGTTAATTGTTTCAGATTATTTTATCAAATTATGAATGTTACACCATCTCATTCTTACTGCGAGTCTCCACAAGAGGATGACGCACAGCTGTTGGCGTCACCCACTAGTATTTCAGGCCGTCCCATCTAGAGTAGCTACCTCTTGTGCAAGTAGTCGAGTTCCAATAGATTTAGAAGACGTTGATATGCTTAATGAGGAGAATGAGTTGATTAATGTCGAGACCGATCCACCAGCACGATCGAGTAAAAAAAGGTCATGAATATGGAAACATTTCACCAAAGTTCCCGGTAATCGTGAGGACCCACAGCCTTGATGTCACTATTGCAGACAATATGACATTGTCATTCTAAGAAGCAAGGCATGTTAGTATTAATAACACATCTACGGTCGATAGCAATATAAGATATACATAGGGTCGATAGCAACTGATCAGACGAAGCTGAGTTACAAGACTTCTACGGCCACTAATGGCACATAGATTAAAAAGCTATCAATCCATCAATATAGTAAGAAGATTTTGAGGGATGTTCTTGCTGAGATGGTTATAATTGATAAGATGTTTTTTTTATCACAGTTGGCAAGGCAGGCTTCTGCAAATTTGTACACACTTTAGAACTACGATTTTTTATGCCTTCACGGTATACTGTGATGCGCGATTGTTTAAAGATAAATGCCAAGGAGAATGCAGCGATGAATGAAATGTTTGTCACCATTGGGCAGAGAGTGTCATTTACCACTGATACATGGGCCTCCATACAGAATGTGGGCTACATTTGTATTACAGCCTACTTTATTGATAGTGAGTGAACACTGCAGAAGCGGATTATCGGCTTTAAAGAAATTGTTGATCACAAGAATTCATCTATTGGTAAGGAAATGGATGACTGTATAAAGGATTGGGGATCAAAAAAATACTTTGTATCATGGTTGACAATGCAAGTGTGAATGACACTACTATTGATTGATTTAAGTGGAATACGATGGTAAAGGAAGATATCATTCATCAGAACCAGTTTATTCATGTTCGATGTTGTGTCCATACCATCAACCTCAAAGTTTTCGAGGGGGCCAATGAGGTTGATAAATCCGTTATTAAAGTTCGAAACCTAGTAGCATATGTAAGGGCTTCCTCTAACGGATCTACTAGTTTAAGGCAATAGCCAAACAATTTTAGATTCCATCTTCCAGTATGATGCAACTAGACGTTCTCTGGCCTTGAGAAAGGGCTCGATGTGCGCGGACACAGTTGATTGGGCCAATGTCATGTATTTTGTTCAATTTTTTAAGTTATTTTATGACATAACTATTTGGGACAAAATATCTGCTATGAACATGTACTTCGAGGAGCTCTGGGGCTTTAAGGCCAGAGAGTTGTGCTGACAGTGTTAGTTTGTTGCATACAATGACTATGAGGATGAAAATCAAATATAATAAATATTGGGGATGTGGAAAAGATAAATAGATTATTATTTATGACTGCAATCCTTGACCGTCGATATGTGGTCGTGTCTTGGATGCTTATCGGAGTTTATTGTCTTTGACCACCGTCGAGACCCTCGTTTGCACGTAGAACTGGTTAAGTTCAATGTCCATTGGAGTAGATACCATTGATGCCGAAAGTTAGACGCTTGAATCAGGTAACTTTATGATTTTAAATTATTATTTGCATGACTTTAATGTTTTCATTATTTAATTTATCATTTATATAATTTTGTAAACCTATCTCTGAATCTCAGACTAATTGTGGACAACTGAGAGTCTGAGACTAACGCACCATAGGATAATTACCAATTTACGATTATGCAAAGCAACAAAACTCGTCAGAGTTAGAGGTGGAGGTGTGTTCATAATATCATTTGGCTGATGGTTTAGAAGTCAAAGTTAAATGACTACAGAAAAGATAGTGCATCTTATCAATAAAAGTTAAAACTTCATGCAGAAAAATTGGAAATCACTATTAAGTCATCAACTTAAATGCATGGACTGTCCAAGACTTATGCGGGACATTATGGCTATTTCACATTTGAATGAAATTTATGACCTTATTCAATATTCGGGTGCTGTAAATTTAAATTTATTGCAATTTGTAGTTTTAAATTTAAATTTATGGTTTGTGATTTGTAGTTTAATTTAGTTATTGTATTTAAATTTTAGCTTTTTAACTTATTTTTTACAGTATTTTAGATTTTTTTAATTATTTTTTTACATTATTAAACAGAGGTTAATATTGGGCTGATTGGAGCCCATTTTCTTAGTAGGGCAACTCGGCTTGAAAAAGCCCATTTGCTACTCCGATTAGAGCTCCGAGCTCCGACTCCAATCAGAGTCAAAGTCGGAGTCGAAAGTCAGAGGTGAGCAATCCGACTCCGTCAAAGTTGGAGCCCACCCCTCCTTTAAATGCACAAATCTTATGTAAATCTTTTGTAAAAATATGGATACAATTAAAAAAAAAATTGACTTTTTCATAGTATGGTCCACTTTTTCATATAAAACTTGCGCAATACTTGTATATATCATTACTTATAATTAAATAATATGAAACGAGTATTTGGTAAAATTGACTGAAAAATCTTCGAAATTGTTAGTTTGAATTTAAAATAAAACGAAAAATTTGACTTGTTTGTTAATAGATAAATATTTTTTTATCGCCTTAATTTATCTTAAACTAATTATTGACGAGACGCACTATTTTCTCAACTTTTGTGTACATTCAAAAGAAAAGGAGATCTCATAAAATATTTAAACACATTTCAACATATTTCATACATTCAAATACAAATTTTATCTATCTAATTATAAAGTTTTTGAATGTATTTGAATGTATTTTATCTATGTACATAACACGTGAATCCAAAAAACTGTATAATTAGATAGATAAAATATGTAGATCATATTGTATTTAATATTTTATCTATATTATTCACGTACAACGATTAATGTAATAGGATTAATGTAGCAAGATTCACGTGTTATGTTTATGCCTTTCCTAATTATACAAAGTATTTAGTAAAAAATTAAAAAAACAAACCTAATCTTTGAACAGGTTCTACGTGATATATATGAATTTGAGGTTTTTAACAAATTTTTTGTCTAAATACTTTTTACAATTTAAAAGGGATAAATTAATCCGTGGGTTTTATTGTCTAAAATATTATTTATAGATAATATAAAATGCAGTATGGTCAACATATTAGCCAGATCTATCTCTCTCAAAATTACAGTAGAAATTTAAAAGAAATCTCGGTACAAATATATATAATGTAGACATATCAAGAACCAGCTTAGGAAAACATTTAAAAAAAGGCATATCTTGAACCGTATGATAGGGAAAGAGAATCCTTTACAAACAGGGCAGAGAAATAGAAGATACACTGAAAACTTTCATCAAACACGTTAGGCATCGCAAAAATAGGAAGATACAATTCAATATAAGATGGAAGGACCCACCGTGTCGATGCATGCGTGCAATTATGGAGGTCCTCCTGTCTGGAGATTACATTATTAAGCTTTGCACCAAGTGATGGCCACCCCTCAAAACAGTGCTGCTCCAACTCTGCATGCATGCTTTTCGCTGTGAAACCTGGTCCGAGAGAACATAGTATGCCTGTACTCGACATTTTGTACACGTCTTTTTCTATTTTTCGCCTGCCAGGGTCAGATTCTTTCCGTGAGTCATGTCGTTTTTGGGCGCCCTACTCTGCATGCCCTTTCAATTGTACCGTTGAAAATTACTGTTCATACATTTTTGATTGTATGCCTTTAGAAAGGCAACATGACATTTTCTTTCCTTCTTTTTTTCCTCTATTCAAAGTTGCATTAAACTAATAATTAGTAAGTATATAACAAGATGGTTACAAGTTTAAACCCCAATAAGAACTTGAATTATTAAACGATAAAAATTTCACCTATAGAGATATTTCACAAAAATAAATTCATAAACTGACGTGATTTAATGTGTTACGTTAAATTGTAAAACTACTTTTATTATAAAATAAATCTAACCTATCATAAGAAGGTATGTCGATTTGTAAATTCACTTTTGTGAGATTTTATAGTTGTAAAATTTCTCTTGTTAAATCTCATTAACAATATATATAGCTGTTTTTTTTTTTTTTTTAATGTTGTGAATATAATGTGAAAAATATCGGAGTCACAATTATTTTTATTGTTCGATCGGGTTATATGAATTCATCACGCGATGATGCGTAGCTGTGTGAAAGGTTTGATCAGATTTATAAATTAAAATTGAGATGATGAATGCTGTTGCTATAGCCTATACCTACAGGCTACACATGATCATCCTTAAACTTCTAAGTTCTTTTTGGATTTAAATTATTGATGCCCTTAAAAATACGCAGATTTAATTAGTTGCTAAACATTTTTCTTAATGAAAACTTCTTATTTACTATCTCTTTAATTTTAGTTGTAAATATTTTTTAATATTTTAAGACTATTTTTAACCTAAATTGATGATATTTTTGTTTCTAACAGAAGAATTTTCAGTTAATATAATAAGAAAAATTCTTCTCGTTAGCTACTGTTCACCATTCCACACCTCACATCTATGAAAAAGCTATAAGTGTGGGGTTTGTGATGTGAACAGTTGCTGATTTGTAACAAAACTCATATGATATTAATGATCTACTTCTTTTTTTGGTTTTCCAAGTTTTGCATTTATTCAATTAATTTTTGAAATCAAGTCACTCAAAATTGTAATTGTTATCATTCCCTCTGCTTTTTTTTCCCCCACTGTTTATGAGATCTTCTTTAATCCTTACCTTAAATTATGATTATTATTTTGCTCAAAATGTGAGAAAAATAACTCCCTTGTCATGATTTTGTCGTCACAAAACGATCATCGATGGTATTGAATCTTTGCTAAATACATGATCGATCGATCCATTGGTACACGAACTGAAAATTGCACGTATGAATGAAGTAATTTCCCAAAAAAAATTCCAACTCTTTTAGACTTTTACATGCACGTTTCTGACCAAATAAAAATGATTGCTTTACTTAACGCAAAATGATCATCCCGGGAGGAATTAATAATACATGCATGAGCAGCAACCGTGGTTCTTACTCCGAGTGACTTGCACGCTACACCTCTAACTTGTTTCTCACAATCTTATTTGCGACCAAAACTAGTATGTGAAATCGAAATCATGATGACTCTCATCCATTTGAAAATTAATCTATGTTCCAACACGAAAAAACATTTATATTTTTATGAGGTACCTTTGATCCCCTCCTCGAAACCCAGTACTTGACTTACATTTTTGTCTTTTGTTTTGCATGCTGACTAGCTAATTAAATTGTGTTCAAAGTAAGGAAAAGAGAAACGTTCAACCCTATAGAGACGGACCAACCGATCGAAGTTATTTGATATATGATTCATTTGTCTAACAATACGACAAAGGTGAAGTATATATGTTCGTTGATTATAATTTTAGAACAAAAAATATTTTAGACACAAAATAATTATATAAAAGTAAGTTCATAGAATGACGTGTCTTAATGTTGTATATTATATTATAAAATTATTTTTATAGTAAAATAGATCTAATGTATTAGATGCAGTCATATCAGTTTATGAGTTTATTTTTATATGATTTCTTTAGATTTATAGCACTTCTCTTTTATAATATCAATTATAATCCTCATATCACCATCAAGATTTGAAAAATCTCCCTCCCCTCCAATTCTTCTGGTCTCAATTTGCCTTATTTGATTCTAGTCCTATTGTTACCTAACTTGGTTTGATTATTCAAAGGTATGAGGTTGGAAGTTGGAACATCCAGCTAGAGTGTAGTATAAACCATTTACCAACAATAAACAAAGATAGTCAAAGAAAAAAAAAAACAAACACTGCCCATGCTAGTCATAGTGGATTACAATTTCCACCGCGAAATTCACCTAATTATGCATACTTATATCAGAAAATTGGTCAAAATTAATTTTTTTTTAAAAATGAGAGAGAGAGAGAGAGAGAGAGAGAGAGGATAGCTTGTTGTGTGGGTGGTTGGACAAGTCTTGGAAGGAGAGTTGTTATTCCTAAAATGAAAGTTTGAAAAATATGGGTAATTTGACTTTGAAACGGTAAACAAAATGCGGCAATGCCGTAAGGAGCCGATGCACCCAAATTGGACTTTTGGGCATAAAGCCCAAAGTGTACGTGTTAGGTCGGTCGAGACTCTTACTATACAAATTGCTTTCTCTGTCTTCGAATTTCTCTTTCTGCCAGTCTTCCACACGCCCATAAAAATTGACTCCGCGTCTTTTTCATGCAAATCCACGTACTTTGACATCTAACTCTCTTGAACTCCTTTTTTCTTTTTTTTTTCTTTTCTTTTTTGGATTTAAATGAAGGAGAGTCATTACATTGGTTTGTTCCTTTATCTACTTTATTTTAAATATTGAACTTCGTACTTTCATTTTAAAAGTTAGAGATTATGCGAATCAGGCTACATGATTTTGATAATTTTTTAAAATTTTAGTTTCAATTCTAGAGTTAAAATAAAATGAAAATTTAAAATTATCACTTAATAAAACGATCTAAGATAAGAGTAATAAAAATGGATATCATATTTCGTGTTGTTGAAGCTCGGCATGTGATTCAATCTGCTCTGAAATTGGATATTCAATGAAGGCACGTGAACCAACATTAATTGTAAGTAAGACTTCAACTTCGACTCAGAATTAGCTAAGTACACCGTCAGTCTGTCACTGTGACTCTAGAGTTCCTTTTTTTTTTTTTTTAACAATGCAATTATTCTTGCTCTTAAATTCAAATACATATAAATATTATATCCCATTCTAATTAATGTCTTGTCAGTATTAGTTGGTGTTTAAAAAAATAAACACGTACTAAATACATCGTATAGCCAACTCACCCTAATTCAACACTCCTAGACTCCTATCTATCATTATTGAATAAAATAATAATATTTTAAAATTAATAATAGATACAATTTTAGATGCGGCAAATATTATTTATTTTATTATAAAGTGAGTTTTTTCATTTATATATATATATATTTCAGATTTAATTATTATGTACAAATGAATATATAAATTTTAGAAATATTTAAAAAAAAAAAAAAGAAACTGAAAAGGTAGCTTAATAAACAATTAGAAGATTTTTAGAATCATTGAAAGTGTGTTTTTAAAAAAAAATAAAAAATAAAAACCATTGAGTTAAAAAGCTCCTCTTTGCTCTCGGTAGGGTCCCCCACTCACTCACTCACTCCCCACGTTGTATCGCTAGTCGTCCGTCCATTATTTACACTCATTTATTTCCAATTTACCATGTCTACGGCCTAGCTCTTCCTCATTTCCTAGCCATCCATCCATAATTCAAAGGCTGAGTTATGATGGCCTAAGATCCTGGATAAGTTAATAATCGATATTTTGTTCACATTTTATAATCTAATATTGCAGACACGCATATATACAAATATTCCTACAAATAATAAGACAGATTATATAAGGTTTAGATATCACGTTAAGATGAGTTTCTTTATGAATAATAATGAGTTAAAATGGTAGAGTAAGGAGATGTTTGTATTCACAATTCATCACAACTCATTTCAACTCATCTCACTATTATTCATAATACATCTCACTACTATTCACAACTCATTTCAACTCATCTTAACTCATTTTCAAATCTAAATGACACTTAAGTTTTGTGAGGTCTATCTAAGATGAATTTAAATATATTTAAATATTAAAATGAGTCTATATATATTTATAAAAAATTAAAAAAGATTGTATGTCTCAAATATAAATAGATTTTGAATTAGGATAAATTTAATAATTTGAAAATTAAATATTAGAATATTAGAATCCGGTTAAAATTAAACTGAAATTAATACGAACGGGACCGTATTGTCATTAGCATTACCTTGAATTTTAGAAAAAATAAATTATGAGAAATCCCGCAAGTCAACACTGCACATGGACTAATATTGTAAATTATAAAATAACTAATTCCTAATCATTCGTTGAGCAATGTTATCTTTATTTATAATTAATAGTATTAAAAAATATAATTATAAAAGTTTTTTTTCCCCAAAATTAATAACAGCCAGAAATGATCCTACTATTGACCGAATACCATTGTTTTTATTTTTTATTTTTGGGAAATAGCGAAGCTGCTTTCACAAAGAATATATTATTATTACAATTCATGTATCTTCGATGAGAAAAATAAAGAAAATTGCTGACATAACCGTACCTTTGACTCTCTCTCTCTCTCTCTCTTCTTTAAGCGTGCCTCTCTCTGTCTTCTACATCCCCCGCGCGACCTCTGACTGTCTCTCTCTCCATCTCGCTCTCTCTGAACTTTCTCTCACTTTCTTGAACAATTTTCTCCGGCTCCAAACGGCGCTAAAAGAATGGTTAGGGACGACCTGTACATCACGGTGCCCACCTTCTTCCGGTGCCCGATCTCGCTCGACGTGATGAAGTCCCCTGTGAGCCTGTGCACAGGAGTGACCTACGACCGCTCCAGCATTCAACGTTGGCTGGACAACGGCAACAACACCTGCCCTGCCACGATGCAAGTCCTCCAAAGCAAAGAGTTCGTCCCCAACCGCACCCTCCAGCGCCTTATCCAGATCTGGTCCGACTCGGTCCGCAACCACCGGGCCGACTCGGCCCACTCGCCGCCCGACTCACCTCCCTCTCTGGACCAATTACAGGACCTAATGAAGGACCTCCGGACCAAAACTGAGAACAGCAATAACAACAGCCGCACCTTGGAGTCCTTGACGAAAATTGTTCGTTTCGCGAAGGAAACAGAGGAAAACCGCAATTTTCTCGCGAAAATGGACGGCTTCATTGTGACGCTCCTTGAATTCCTTGGCAATGCCGGTGGCAGAGAATGTAGAAAGTTCGATTTTCTTGAAGAAGTGGTCGGGCTTTTGGATTTGGTACTGAGCAAATTCGAAGACCACCAGCAGCTAACGAAGACGATGTTGAAAAGCGACCGCGATTGCTTGGCTTCCCTGCTGCTCGTTCTACAACAAGGAAGAACCGATTCCAGAATCGCGTCGGCTAGGGTTTTAGAAACCATCGCAAACGACGCCGAATCAAAACTCCTGATCGCCGAGAAGGACGGATTATTATCCGAGACGCTAAAATTAATCACTCCCGAGAACGATCCGGCACTAATTGAAGCCGGGTTATCGTGCTTGGTCCGAATATCAATGCCGAAACGTGTGAAGGCGGAATTAGTGCACCTCGGCACAATTAAAACGTTGGTTAAGTTGGTATCCGATTCGAATTCGAGCGTGACGGTGACGGAAAAGGCGTTGAAGATGCTCGAAACGTTGTCTTCCTGCAAAGAGGGGCGGAGGGAGATATGTGAGAACCGGGGGTGCGTAACGGCGATACTGCAGAGGGTGCTGAAGGTATCGAGTTCGGCGACAGGGCACGCGGTGACGATACTGTGGAGCGTGTGCTATCTTTTTCGGGACGAACGGGCACAGGAGGAGGTGGCGCGGGCAAACGGGCTGACCAAGATTCTGCTGCTGATGCAGAGCAATTGTTCGCCGTCGGTTCGTCAAATGTCGGCCGATTTGCTCAGGATATTTCGGGTGAACTCCAAGTCCTGTCTCTCCAGTTACGATACCAAGACCACTCATATAATGCCATTCTGAATTTCCATCTGCAGGCCCTTTTTTTTTTTTTTTTTTTTTTTTTGTAATTTCTCTTTAATTCTGTTTCCAAAGGATGGAGAAATCTGTAAATCAAGGAAAATTTTTGGTTTTAGTTGGATACAAAAAAAAGGAATTAATTGGAATTCAATTAACTAATTTCTCGTCTATTTTCTTAGGAGTACTTTGGTACGTACATGGCTGCTTCGTTTCCAATCGTAATGATTTACAAAATGGGATTTCTGCACGTCGTTTGCAATTAATTAATTGAGTAATCCTAGATAATTAAGGCAAATTTGGACTCTTTTTTAAAACGGATGGGCTTTGTTATTAAAAAAATTAATTTTTTTTTATGTGAGTCTTATATTTATTTGTGTAATGTTTACTGACTTTATGAGTAAATATCATTTTTTTAATTAATTTGATATAATTAAGAAGAATTTTTGTTTAGAGATAATTCATGAAAAGACTTCACACCAATTGCTACAATCAATGAAAGGGGAATAATGTTCATGCAAAAATCAAATCAATTCATTTTAAGAGCATTTCTAAAACAGTTCATACTCAAATGGTATCTCTCTCAATGATGGGTCTAAAGATTTGACACCATTGTGGGTGAAAAGATTCTTGGAGCTACGGATTTTTTTTTTTTTTTTTTTTTTTTTTGCTGTTTGGAAAAAGTAATCGAAAACAAAACGTGAAAAAACAGAGTCATTTGCTTGAAATGGAGCCTTCAATCTATATTATCTATGGGCGTGTAAAGCGAAACCTATGAACTGGCCTTGCAATTGCATAGAATTTGACAAAAAAAATGTCGATGGTTACTTGTTTAGTAATAAATACGAGTAAGCTGCGGGTTGGAGGCAGAATAAGAAAAGGTTGGGACCTTGACGACAGTACCAACTTTGCCTCGGATTAATTAAGGGTAATAAGACAGAGAGACATTGTGCCGCAAACGGGTGAAACGGGTTTTGCTTTTGCTGATTGTAATGTTTCGCTTTCTCTTTCACTTAAAGAATTGTTTGGTTATAGAAAAGGAATCAAAGGGATCGGAATCCCGATCCAAAAAATATGTCTTTTTTTAGAAAAGGATGTACAATGTTTGACCATTTCCATACCCACAACAGATATATACACAATAATAATAATAACTCCCTCGTCATAATTCATCAACCACATTAGATTATGCAATTTTAGAAAAATAAAAATATTATACATCAATCACTATTCACTCTCGCATCTTACACTTAATTTTTTTTTTATAAAGTGTCGAAATTTTTTCATAAAGTGTGAAGTGTGAAATAGTAAATAATGACTGATGAAAATAATTTTTCTTAAAAAAAAGTGGGTGAGCAACAAGGACCATGAAATAAATTACAACTAAGGAAAACACATATGCATCCACGACTAGTTTGTTTTCTATTGGTTTTTTTTAGGTTTTGCTTTGGGGTATGGAAAGGGGCGAGGATTATTGGTTTCATTCCAACGTACATCGAGAAAGCTAGAGGAGGATGGTTCCTCAAGCACTTTGCGTGACGACCGGACCCTCCACTTTTTTGGTTTTTTTATTCTTTTTCTAAGCTTTATATATATATATATATATATATATATATATATATATATATTTACGTTGCTACGTCCACATAATACTGAAATTCTTTACCGAACACTTAAAATCTGTTTTTTTTATTTTTTTTACTTTTACCATTTTTTAAACTAATTAGATTTTTTTTAAAATAAAAAAATTTTAAACTATTTAGATATTTTTTTAAAATAAAAAAATTACATATTCATTTTAAAAATTAAAAAAAAATTCGGTGGCCACCATCGGTAACCACTTTTTGTGGGAAAATCATTTCCCATATATATAAGAGAAAGTCTACTTTGCCTCCCCAACTTGACACCTCCATTTGACCGCTAGTCAAATTTTTTTTTTTTTTTTTTTTTTTACTTAATGATTAAGAAAGTGATTTTAAGTGTATTGGTGTATTTTTTTTCGGTCAAAATGGGGCGGCATAGTAGCCGCCCCCTATATATAAATACGTACGTGTGTGTTTGAGTCGTATTAATGGAGCATTGGATCATGTGTGGTTGATTTGTATATTTCTGGGGTTATTTTGAGTGGGATGTGTCATTATTCCTTTTGTGGGTACCATTAATGTTGGGTCAAGATGGACATCTCACGTGACCCTATTTCATTTTGGATCATAATTTCCATGATTTTTGTTGCTTAATTGTATCTGAGGTTTTGAGTATGGGATTTGTCAGTGGGACGCTTCATCAACGCCCCCGCACGAATTTATATTGACAACTTTCGATTCCCTCCCCCACAAGAATGATTTCCAAAATACATTATTCTTGCATTGAGATCTGAGAGCGCTAGCTCAGCAACCCAAGAAAAGAAAAAAAAATACAAGAGAGCTTTGACATTTAAGAATTAACAACATCAGTTTTTTTAATTTTTTTTATTCTTAATCCCCATCAATTGATTAACAGATATGTTTTAAATAATTTCTTAAATTATAATTCAATTATTATCTAAGAAAAATAAGATTTACAATCTTAAAATATGTAAGTCCGCATACATATTTCGAAAATCAAAATTTTTTAATAATAGATTCTATTTTTTTTTTTTTTTTAAGTATGTTGGACTTTATCCGAAGACTATGTCTAAATTATCCGTTATTTAAATTAAATAAAGAATCACTTAAAATACGAAAAGTCTTTCAATATAATAAACAATAACAAAATTCACGAGTAAATATTATTTTTTTTATTAATAATTGTGTTGTTGTCGTGTTGACCAATATGTTAAATAGTTTTTGGGTTTAATTTCTTTCTTAGTTTGGTCAGTGCCAGCCTGGCACCAATCAGCTTGCAATCCTCCAACTGGACTATGATCTGCTAGCTAGGTTTTGAAAGATCAATTTAGGGGCGGTGTATAAATTGGACCCAACTGATTCGGCTGTTTAAATTAGTGTGGCTATTTAAAATTTGACCGACTTCTGCAACTTGACTTGGAGACCAAATTGTATCTTCAAACATGATTTTCAATTTTGCCATCTTCTTAATTTATTATTGATCGGTGGGTGTATGTTAATGCCTTGTGCATTCTTTCCTAGCTACTACATTTGCTTCAACCAACTTTAGTCATAAGATATTTCATACCAGAAAAATCATATACATATACATACAACCATTTTCACAATCTTTTACACATCCTTATTTTAAATAGGGATAATAATATATGATACGACCGGTAAACTCAATACGAACGTGACATGAAATTTATGGGTTTGTGTTTGATATAAATAGGTTCGGGTCAAAACAGGTTAACCCGTTAGTACGCGATTAATAAACGAGTCAATAACGGGTCAACCCGCTTAACCTGAAACCAACTTGTAATAAATCGTTTAAATTTTATTTTAAAATTATAACTTTATTATTGTTGGTTTATAATGTCAATATTTCTCATTATGTTTATGTTTTTATTATTCGAGTAATTGTAATTTAGGATCTATGCACATATTTGTTATTGTTAATTTTGTAATATTGATTTTAAACAGATCAAAACAGGTGACACGACACTACCCGTTATTTAAACGGATTGTGTTAGGGTTTGAAGGTCTGGTTCATTTAGCTTAATGGGTCATGTTCATGTTGACCCATATAATCTAATATTTATAACTTCATATAATATGAACACAATTCGAATTGTCATCCCTAATTTTACATAGAAATAAATTTATAAAATAACTTATAAAACTAACATTATTTTACATAAATATTATCAATTTAAAATATAATTATATAAAACATTATACTAGTATCCAAGCCTCGTTAGTTACGCAGTTCAAATGAGATGGATGAAATATTTTGTTGAAAGTTGAATAAAATATTATTATAATATAATTTTTATTTTAAAATTTAAAAAAAATTAATTATTTATTATATTTTATATATGAATTTAAAAAAATTATAATAGTTATATAAAATAAAATCATACGAAATAGTTTGATTTATTGTAATTAAAACTGCCGTTATTCTAGACCTAAAAGTACCCGATCCCTCCGAACCCCTCCAAACACTATGAAATGACTAGATTTCATGAAACACTATTTTTACAAACACTATTTGTACAAACACTATTTTTCACAATAATATGTCCTGGTTGGATTTAGAGATAATTTCATTTCATCTCATCATTATAATTTTTTTAAATTTTTACATAAAATATAATAAATAATCCAACATTTTAAATAACAAAATAATAATATTAAAAATTAATATTTTATTTAAATTATTTAAAATTATTTCATCTCACCTTATTTTACTATCAAAACTAACACTATTTCCACAAACAATATTGTAGCCCTTGTACTTTCTACTAACACTATTTCTCACAAAAATATTAAAACTGAGGAAATTGAAGTATGAAATGACTTAGACGTCAAATCAGAAGGATGTAGAAGTGTTTTCTAATTTTTCACCCTTTGATAGAATATTATCAAGGGGTATTTCTAGAAAAACTTGGTCCACTTTCATCAAAATTGCTCACTGATTAGACAATAGACGTCCCAGAATATTTGTTTGGAATATAGTGATTATGCCTCCTGTTATTTGTACAATGCCCTACAAATTACACTTTCATTTCATATTTTGATTGTGGGGATCTCCAACTTTATAGTAATTGGGGCCTGACTTTGTGGTTAGAAGCTGATGCAGATATTGGAGGTATGGTCAAATCTGAAGAATAAGGTATGGGGTACCACCAACTCTACGAAATCATTATTTGAACGTTTTTTTAATTAACAGAGTATTTTGAAATCAAATTTTGATTAATTTTAAAATGCAATTCTACATTAATGTGCAGGTGTGGGACTTATTCTTCCTAATAGTACTCAAGGAAAGGTTATAATGGTAGTAAGCAAGAAAGAACGCACTGTCAATGAGCCCTATTAAACTCATAAAAAATATGATTTTGTCTACTCAATTTGTCCTATCATTTTGATACCTCATATTTTTTAATTTTTTTCTTTATTTAATAGTTAAAGAGGTGAATATTAGTATATTGATATTTTTTTATATTTTTTAAAAATGTTTTAAAATGATAAAAAAATATATGAATAAAAAATTTAAAAAAAAATGAAAAAGTGAATTTAGCTAGCAGTAACTTGGAGCGGGTTACTCTAAACGGCAGAGTAACACCGCTCTTAAACTCATAGTTTTGCTAAGAGGTTTGAAGCTGTGTATTCTTCTAGACTTGCGAGAGCTTATTGTAGAAAGTGATTTTCTTCTCTTGGTCCAAGGTATACAAGAGTCGAGTGAATTAAGATGACTGCAGGCCAATCTTATAAAGGATATTCAGGAGATGAGGTAGAGTTTTCCAAGATTCAAAATTTAACATGTGAGCAGGATGAACAACAATGTAGTTCATAAACTTGCTAGATATGCTTTGAATGTAGATGATATATTCAATGTTTGGACGGAGTCTTTCCCAAATTTTATTTCCAATGTCATTTGGACTGATAATCATTTATAATTGGTTTCATCAATGAAGTTATTTTGACATGAAAAAAAAAAACGCACTTTTTGCCGACTAATTTCAATATGTTTTTGAGTAATAATAACCACACAACATATTTTCATAACACATTTTATAACAATGTTGTGAGATGAGGGTATTTTTATAAAATAATATTACTTTTATAAGGTGTTTTACAAAGATACTCTTCATTTAAAATATAGTTGTGTAAAGTATTGTGAGAGATATTGCATCTAAATCATTTTCCTTTTTATATATATGCTTCGGGTAGGCATGCAATTACTATTCGGTTGCATGATTTTAACCGGATGACAGTTATTCGAGAAGGGAATATAAGAGAGCTCTACGCACTAAGATGATAATTTGGTAAGGGTTATCTTATTGTATGTTGAGACCGTAGTTGATTTCCTTGATTCTGAAATTCAATTGTGCATGCATGCTTAGGACCATCGTTACCATTGATCATCGACCTAGGTATGAGTAATTACTTTTGTCGATTGCATTGGATTCATCGATCGATCTCCTTGCCTGCTCTAGCTTTTGATCGTGATATTGGGCGTTTAGTGTTCTAATCAATTAACAAATATCGGGTATTCGTTGCGCTCATTTTTAAGCTTTTGTCACATTGAATGCCTCCTCGTAATTAATCTGTCTTTGGTGTGGACGTTGGGCCGCCGAGATTCATTAGGAGGATCGTTTCGCATGTGACGCTGAACGCTCCATCCTTTAAGTCTCAAAAAATGACTTGATTTTCCTTGGTTTTAAGATACAACATTACCCGTCCTTGCCTCGGAAGGGTCTCAAAGGGATACAATATATATTTCTCCGGATAATGCTAGTCCTCCCGTCCTTACCGCAAGCCTCTTTTTGCTTTTTATTTCTTGGTTAAGAAAATATTTTTTAATATTGTTACAATTTTTTTTAAAAAAATATATTTAAAAGTGTTAAAAAAATATATGTAAAAAAAAACACACTAAAATAACTAGTGAGAACCAGTAGTGGCTATAGTATCGCCCTAAAATTAATGAAAATATACTCTCACCACTAGTTCTTACAGCTCGTTATTACTGCTGAAATTTTTTATTTTTATTTTTACTTAATGATTAAGAAAATATTTTTTAATAATATTGTTATTTTTTATTTATTTTTAAAATATTTAAAAGTGTAAAAAAATGCATATAAAAAAAAAAAAAAAAAAAAATTAATTATGCCCTGAAGGTGGCTAGCCTCCCAATTCTGTTAGGAGCGGTGGACGTAGCACCGTTCATATTTCTCCCCAAAAAATGCTTCTTGCAACCAGCCTGTGCAACCGGTAGGGAGTCTACAAGTCATTAAATGAATCATTGTGTTTTATTTTACATTGCAGCAAGCAGAGAAGAAAATAAGAGTAAGTCAAACAAAGGAAATGAATGGTAGAAAAAAAAGGAGACTTAGAACAACAATGATCAGCACAGACCCATTAGCATTGATCTTCCTCTCTTCGGTCCCGATCGTCTCTCTCTCTCTTTAGAGTGATCATCATAGACCCATCATGGTCCTGTGGTCAGGTTAATCTCAAACTCTAAAAATCTCCTTTAATATATGCAAAACTTCTTGTATTGATCGATCTGGGCATTGATGGGTTGCTTCCACTCTTTTGTCTTTTTTATAGCCTTCTTCCTTTCCTTCAAAATGGGTTTCGGCATGGCTTCAACACCTCCTTTTCATCAAAATGCCCTCACTCGAACAACGTTCTTCTTTCCAAATAATTGAAATGCTTACAATGTAAATTTTGGATCCAAAACCGCCCCAAAAGATCGAGTTGGTTGTTAAAGTTGACCCAGGTCCCGTACGAGAGAGCTGACTCACCTTCATCCCCAAGTTCTTGTACTACATTTTTATTTCTTTTTTTCTCGCTTCTTCGCAGAGAATTGCTTTGCTATGCTTGAGGAAGGAAAGTGACTTGCTGTTTATCTTTCAACTTCTATTTCTTATACTTCCAGCCATTTACTTTGCAGTAGGCAAAGGACCATTTTTATTACTTTTGAGAGTCTTGGCTTGAGTCCTCCAACTGCATGAACAGGGTGTTTTGATTTGCTCTATTCTTTTAATTTTTCTAACAGATGCTGACGTGTCAGCCGGTTATAACAAGGCTATTGCACACGCCAATTGTACATAGCAGAATTGTTTCTCCCCACATTTATTCGGACAAGGACGGTTAAGATGTTTGGCTGTCCGTATAAAGCTTCTGTTTGTTTTGAAGCTCTAGTTTTTAAGGCCCTTTGACCCACTGATCCTAGAATCACAAACTTTGTCTTGTTAATTTTTTGTAGTTCCGCATGGCATTGTCTTGTAAAGTATCCGTGTATAGCTTATAATTATGTACAAAGAGATCGATGAACTTATATTGAAAAAGAAGGAAAAAAAAAAATTCATCCTCAATGTAATAAAAAGATAATGTGATGAGATGTACAACCAAAATTGTAAGAGAGTTAAAAGAGTGATGAGATAAGATGAATTGAGATAAAAATTAAAAATAAAATAAAATATTATTAAAAAATATATTTTTAATAATATTATTATTATTTTAGAACTTGAAGAAGTCAAATTATTTATTTTATTTTGAAATGAGACGAAACAAGACAAGACGAAATGTATTGTGAAAACAAAGGAGGCGGAAGTGACCTTACATGTTCGATTCAACAATCCGTACGAATGACTTAGTGTGTTTTTATAAATAAGATGAGTTGAGATTAAAGTTAAAAGTTAAATAAAATATTGTTAAAATATAAATTTTTAATATTATTTTTATTTTAAAATTTGAATATATTAAATTATTTATTTTATTTTATATAAAAATTAAAATATATATAATAATTAAATGAAATGAATTAAATTAAAAAAAATTGTGGGGCGTAAAAGATAAAACCAACGATCCATTAACCGGTGTCGACAAGTGGGTGGATGCTTAAAAAATAAAAAGTAAACAAAAATAAAAATAAATAAATAAATAAAGGGCTGGTTTTTTGTGTACGAATTGAAATGACTGGATGTCCAATCTATATCATTGATCATCATCTGTGAAAGGTACTCGGACTGCTCTCGAAAGAAATTCCACTTTGAAAAACATGAAAACTGATTAGACAAAAGGGTTCTGGGACCTCTGCAGTTAATGCTTTTCAAAGTCTGTAAAAAGAGGAGACGCTTCTAAGTGTCGCTCCACAAGCAAGCTTGACTTCCTACTGACATGCTGCATGCATGCTGCAGCTGCTGCGTCACATCGAGGCGCACAAAACCAAACATGGACCTCAATCATACGCATTTCTGCCATCTGCCGACTAATGTGTATGGGCAAGGTGAGGCCTCAAGCAAGGAGACCCAAGCTCGGACAGGCGTACGTATAGGTGGGATAGCCAGATTCATCTGGAATGATGATAATGGAGTACAAGAAAGATAGTAAAGGTGTGCTCAGAGCCTCAGAGCCAAGTACCCTACCCATATGGTCGGCAGCAACAAAGATTAATTAAAAGTATAATAATAATTAAAGAAAAAAAAGAACTAATTAAAGTATAAACTTCGCCTTCCACTAAGAATACTTGGCAAATCACAATTCGAATATATTACTCGCCTCTGCTAGGCATTTAGTGGACTGTGGAACCTAAAGAATTGAAGATATATAGTGGTGGTGGTGCTTTTGTTTATGTTTTTGTTTTTTTTTCCTTGTCTTGGTTTTTTTTTGTTTTTTTTTTTTTTTCTGTGGTGAATAATTGATATTGTGCAAACTGATCGGGACAATTGATATTATTGCCAGCCCTAGTGGGGGCAATTATTTTTCACATGTAATGCTATAATGTTTAGAGTTTTACAAAAAAGAAATGATTTAACTACAAAACAATTTGATAAAAATAAATTCACAAACTAACATGTCATGGTATATCACGTCAAATTGTAAAGATATTATTATTGAAAAACAAATCTAATAAATCGTATCAAATTATGTTAATTTGTAAATTTACTTTTATAAAATCTATGTGACTGTAACATTGCTCTTTCTAAAGAGGTGTTTCAAAAACTTTAACAAATTAAGGCATGTGTGGGTAAATAGATGAAAATTATGTGAATAATAGTGAAATGATTTGAGTTAAGATATTTTATTGAATTTTAAAAAATGAGAGAGAAAAAATTGAATAAAAATATTATAAATCTACAAAATTGTTTGAATATAATTTTTGTTTTAAAATTTGATTTTTTTATTTATTTTGAAGTTTGAAAAAATTGTAATGATTAGACAATGATTAGATGAAAAAGTTAAAATTGAAAACTATTTTTGTGTTTGAGTAATATTTGTGGTGTGTGTTGTGGGGATGATAAGTATAATTTTTCTTTTCCATAAGATAAATTGTAAATTATATGTATTTTAATGAAACAAAATCAATAGAACATCTATTAAGGGTCTGTTCGAGGTTGTGTTAGGAGTTTTAAAAAGTTCTTAAATAGCTTTAAAAAGCTTTTTAAAGGAAAAGTTAGGTTGTTTGGGTGCTATATATTAAAGTACTTTTTAATTTCAAATAAGTTAAAAAGTACGTTTGAAAAAATTATTATTTTAATTTTTTGCTCAAATGTTCTTTTTCAGATAATTCGAAATGTAGTTTAAAATTTTTAAAAAAACTGTCAAGTGGCGAAAATACCCATACAACTTTCAAATAATTATAACTTTCAAACTTTTAAAAATATGATCATAATTTTTAAAAATCAAATGATCGTCGTTTCTACCTCAAAAAACAAGTTTTTAATTTGTTTCTAAACAAATGTAACATGTTTGAAAGTGTTTTAAATATATAATTAGCCAACAGTAAATAACTTTTTAATAGTAAAACTTATTACTTAAACTATAAGTCTTAAATTTATAAGTTATATTTTCTACCACAATCTCAAACATGCACTAACTATGAGGTGATCAGCTTAGCTAGGGGATAATAATTCTCTATTCTACGTGATGTTATCTTGGGTAAAGGGTAAAAGTATATATATATACATCGAAAGCTCTCATATATCTTCGGATATTCTAAAGAAAATTAATATAGAGACAATACCGTACCATGATGACATGATGTATGTCACCATGCATTAGAGAAAGGAAAAGACTTGCGGAGCTTTATAATCCATTATATTTTTAAGTAATACCTACAAAGTGGCCTGCCTTGCGCACCACCATGTTTTTTTTTTTTTTTAATAATAATAAAAAAAAATAACTGAGACCCAAAATATCTTTTTGATATTTGTAGCAGAAAGGAAAATCAACAATGATTTTTTTATTTAATTAATTAATGGGTCTTCTTAAGAAGTGCTCCAAGAATATTTTTTAAATAGTTATAAATGAGTATAAAATTAATTTAAGACTTTCATGAAAATATATATCTTAGTCTCATGTAAATAGACAATTAATATATGAAAACATTGTTCCTCAATAAATCTATTTTATTTGTTTATCTCGATCCATAATCTCTTGAATATCGTACATACTAATTACCATCTCAATCTAGAATCAATTATAAGTTACCTTAATTGCTGAACATTTGATTATGAATAATGATATATATAAGTCCAAAATGTTTAAATCCCGCACATTTCAGCGGAGCCACATAAGTACATTTCAAATATGCAATCCTCATGAAATATTAAAAGAAAATATGCAGGTGAATTTTTTTTGAAAATGTGACTAGTAGTACTATTTAATTAATGTTTTTGCACTAAAAAGAAAAAATGTCTGAAGTGCATACATGGGAACAATAATAACCCCTTTTTATAGTTTCATTCATAAAATAATTATGAAATCAATTACAAGAATTCTATTTAAAATTCGAATCTTTAAAAAAGTTAAATATCATAAAATAAAATAAAATCTTTTTGCTTTAAAGTAGTGACAAAAAAAATCATTTTTAATTTCCATTTTGATGTTTAAGCAGTTCTTGGGCCGATCAAACACGGGCTTTTTCAGCAATATGGACCAGTCGAGTGGATTGTGAAGTACCGTTCAACCTCGGCCTACGTACGAT
The DNA here is from genome assembly GCF_004785595.1 of Juglans microcarpa x Juglans regia. NCBI lineage: Eukaryota > Viridiplantae > Streptophyta > Magnoliopsida > Fagales > Juglandaceae > Juglans > Juglans microcarpa x Juglans regia. Next base: position 7,356,914 of record NC_054597.1, read on the forward strand.
GTTTTAATTTTGAAGATTGGGCGGTGAACAGTGTGGGTTAAAATGAGAAAGCAAAACTACACCATCCAAAGGAAAAAAAAAAAAAAAAAAAAAAAAAAAAAAAAAAAAAAAAAAAAAAAAAAAAAAAAATTCCCACACAGAGTAATTGTCCAATAGATATTGATAAACTTACTATCCTCCTATCACTTTTTTACTACCTTATAGTGTATTTAAAATTTTTATTATTTTCTTTGAAGTATTTTTTTAACATCATTAATAATAAAGAAAAAATTAATTAAAAATATACAAATTCACTAATAGTCAATTTCTTAACTATTAAATAAAAATTAAAAATTAAAAAAGATAAAAAGGAGTAGTAAACGGGTGGTAGGAGGGTAGTAAGCCTATCATTATCCGTCGTCCGATAAGGAGAAAAGATAGATATATGAAATGGATGCTACAATATTTATTGATGTTTGCACAAACACATTTGTCTATTTTCTTGGATTTGGAAATTTCAAATCCAAACAAAAACTTGAAGGTATCTTGGTCAATACAAATACAAGATCTCCATGAGTGTTTAATGTGTGAGTTTTATGGTATTAGTTTGTAATTTCAATATTTGTTTCTTCGCATAGAAGCCATGAAAAAGAAAACGGTGAAAAAAGAGAGGCTAGATCAGTGATTTTTGGCAAGGAAAATTTAAAAAAAGAAATTCTCAAACTTGTCTCATTTTCAATTCAAGAATTTTTTAAATTAAAAAAAAAAACTCAAACATAATTTTCATTATATCTAGCAACTTATCTTTGTAAAAAGAAAAAAATAAAACAGCTACAAAAAAAAAAAAAAATAAATAAAAAAATCTCATAAGAATTTATATGGCAAACGTTTTCAATAGTCAATCCAACCAAAATCTTGATACACATCTCATCACTTTCAAAATCCCGTAAAACCCCATGAGATATTTTTAAGAAAATCTTACGATCCAAAATCTTAAAAGCATGCATCCAATTCTCGTGGTAATTAACCAATTATATGGTTTTTTTTTTTTTTTTTTTAACATAGTCATTTAATAAGGATATGGAAAAGGATGGCTCTACGGCCACCGTTGAGGGCTCCCGCTAATGCATTTTATCTATATACTTTTTTTTTTTGTTTTCTTTTTCACATGCATTTTTTTAACATTTTTAAATATTTTTTAAAAAAAAAAAAAAAGAAATTCACAACATCATTAAAAAAAAAAATACTTTCTTAATGATTAAGTAAAAAAAAAAAATATTAGCTAGAACTCCATGGAAAGAGTAGCATTTTTCTTCAGAAATTTTGAAAATGAAAGTCTGCATGTCGTAGCAGCATGCATGTTCCCACTGCATTTTCGAGATTTTGGCTTTTACCATATTTTATCATCATAATCTCATGTATTGTTTGAATCAAACAAAAAGTGTTTGGTTCAGTCTGAAAACAAACTGAACAGAACAAAATTGATCAGAATTCGGCTCGTGAATCTTGAGTGTTAGTTATAAGTCTTTGTCACTGGGAATGGTCAACTTCAACCAAAAAAACTTGTAAAAGAAATTGACCATTTTAAATGAAAATAGATGAATAAATACATAGAGCCCATTGTTGATGTTGTGTTTTATAAGCCTGGGTAACTCCACGCAGGTAGTGTGAGAGCGATCACTTGCACAGTAACTAAAGGGGGACCTTGGGGTCTATTGATCTTCCGATGCTTAAGTCAGTAATTGGTGATGAAGATAATAAACAGTAGTCAAGGTGAAAGTGTAGGGAGATTGTGATGAATTACCTTGTTCGCTGCTTGTAGTGCCTTATTTATAGTTACCGACCTGGTCTCCATGATAATGGGGGTTGCATAGCAGGAGATAATATGCTTGTGCTGTCAATTCGCCGAGCTATTCCTATGGCATCACTTCGCGGAGCTATGAAGTGCTTAGGGTTGCTGTGTACTCGGGCCTTGGGCCGCATTCAATGTGGCACTCCTTCCGTTCTGGGCCGCATTAAATCCAATATGCTTTCTGCCTTAGGTTGCATTGAATGCGGCACACCTTCTCATTAATGCTAGCTGTAAACCGTCACAAGTCTCTTCTTTGGGTACTGAGTGCTGGGTTTCTTTCCTCTTAAGCCTCTCTCGCATTTCTTGTCTTGCTTCCTGTTGTGAACATGATCCGACTTGGGCATCATACTTGAACCCTGACCCAAGTGCTACTATCTGTCCCAGCCCATATTGTACACCTGAGCCGTAATCTGGCCCATGTCTTCGGCCCGGTTCAACTCAGACTTTATATCTAGGTCATAACTTGGGCCTTGCTCTTGGCCCAATGTAAGAGATTTTCCCCCTTTGCACCCATTTTATGTATTATTATTTTTTATTAATTTACATCTCACATTTGAACTTAAAAGATTACCTTAGGCATGATTTGAATAGCCAAGTCCTCCAAACTCATCTCATCCCATTCTATTTTATCTAAATATCCAAACATCATATATATAAACACTTTTCTATTTCAAATTTTTAAAATTTTCATCTAATCATTACAACTTTTTTAAACTTTCAAATGAAATATAAAAAATAATTAAGTTTTTTTCAAATTTAAGAACAAAAATAATATTAAAAAGTTATACTCTTATAATATTTTAACTTTATAATATTTTTATTCAATTTTTTCTCTCTTATTTTCTAAAATCTCATAAAATATATTAAGTCAAATTATTTAATTACCAGTCATAAATAATTTAATTTCATCTCATCTCATCACTACTCACTTTAGGAGACTTTAATCGAGACAATTGCATAGTTTGTAGTGCATAAATGTCAAGCCACAGAGTAGTACTGGAAGCAGGTGGAAACCAGAAAATAAAGAAAGAAACAACATTCGTTGGTGTGTACATCGAGCACTGTGTAATTTACACTAAGAGGATTTTATTGTTTGGGGGCTACTTAAGACACAAAGGAATCCTACATATTGACGTGGCACACTCATAGTGTGCCACGTCTCCTCACTTTTTTTTTTCTTTCTTTTACCCCCCTTCTCGTGCGTCTTCCCTCCCCTCCTTTCCATTTTCCTCTGTCTTAGCTCATCTCCACCCTTCCCGTCACCGCCATAGTGGTCGGGGACCACCTCAAAGCTGGCAGAAGCCGCCGGCGATCCAAGCGGCACCGCCCCACTCACAGTAGGGACTGGCATGGGAGGAGAAAAAAAAGTAAGGAAAAAAAAGGGGGAGGAAACATGGCACACTCACAGTGTGCCACATCAATGTGTGAGATTTCTTTGTGTCTGTAGTGTTTTCCTTATTGTCTCGAGTAGTACTGAAATTGGTCCATCAATACGTACGGAACTAACAACTTTTTTAGTACTACTTCTCATTGCGATCGCAGAATTAGTAAAAAAAATTAACAAACTCGAGATCAAATTACAGAGTGAATAATCCGCAACTAACGATATTGTGGATTAATTGGGCCAATTCAATCTTTTCTGCTCTGCAAAACCATTCCCTAAATATGTAATATTTAATGGAAGAATATATATATACACACAAACCATATTTTATTAAAGGGGAAAAAAAATAAAACATAGACAAAAGATGAAAATTAATAATGATTCTTCTTTTTTAAAACACTATATACTTGCAAAGTCCCACTTAGGATCTTCTCATTTCAAAGAACCATTTTTCAAAAACTTTTTGGGGCAATCAAATATTAATACCCAAGCTAAATTATGTATGTATGTATGTATGTATTAATGCTCAAAAATAGAGAAATAGGTTGGAAGGAGAGAAATAATCATTCCTAGCCTGTTGAGACTATTCGGGCCTTGATCGGTGTGATTTGAAGCTTCCAGCAGTAGTCCGGTGTGGCTGTACGACATCCGTACGTACATCTATGGTAGTGAATAAGAAAAATAAATGTAGGAAAAATAAAGAGATTGAGATACACATATTTACGTGGTTTGGCATAATGCCTAAATTCACGAGCTGTTGAGGTGGGGACATCTACTATAACATTGATATTTTACAATCTTTCATGGTCTCTAATTTCTCACTATAGAATACGAGTCAAAAATCTATTTGTTGGAAGAGATATTCTTTCAAGAGCCCTCATCGCAAGGTTAAAGAAGCTGAAGAAGTCGAAGTCTCATTTCTCATCCGGTCTGATCCCTTTTTATCCCTGGCCTTGGGAGTAGTGAGGGATAACGACTTTATTCCACTCTTCGCTGGCGTTCCTAACTTGTTTTCCCTCACTTCTTTTTTTTTTTTCTTCTTTTTAGTCCTTCCTTTTTTTTTCCCTCTGACATTTTTTTCCATTGTCTCCTCTTTGTCCATTCTTTCTCTTTCTTCCTTTATCTTTTAGTGGGGTTTTTTTATGGGTTAGACTTGGTCATTTGGGCCTAAGATATTTTATCTCCCTTCAATATGTATACATACCTTGAGACAATCATGAACCAATATGTAGATGCTATGTATGCCCATTACATCGGGTTTAGATTTTGTTTTTGAATTTAAGCTTAGCTATATGGTCAATTATAGGAAGAAATGCAAAGCACGTGTTTTGAAGATAGCATGTGTATCTTTCAGTACTATACACAATTCATTATGACTCAGTTTAGATAGTGAAAGTGTTTCATCTCATCATTACAAATTTTTAAATTTTCTTACAAAATAAAATAAACAATTTAACTTTTTCAAATATCAAAATAATAATAATATTAAAAATTAATATTCTAACAATAATTTCAATTCTCATCTTAACTCACTATCAACGTCAACTATATCACTTACGAAAATCACGTCCACTTTTGCCCCAATTAATACTAGTTTTATGTCCTCGATCGTCGGTGTTACATCATAAAGCCCCTAAGTATGCCTGCATCGTTTCAACAGCATTTGCATGGAAAGAAAATGGCTTCTAACCTTGAGAGGGATGGATCGATATTCTTAGAGGAGCTTTTCAAAAAGGGGATTTCAATCTTTTAGATCAACTCTTAATCAAACTATAGAGTTTGGAGTATTGAGATAGATAAACACATGAAATGAACTTCACAATATTTATATATAATGGTTGTGGTACCACATTAATGTTTTCATGATGTTTTGAAAAATATATATAGAGAGCCGTGGAATCATTAATAAATCATTGTTTACATGAGGTTATGATCACAAAAGATTTTGAAACAGATATTGATCAATAGTAAGCAAAATATACAATCACATGCTCTTTTCGATGATTCTGTCCTAATGATTTTTTTATTTTATTTAGATTCTGTCCTAATCATGATTTAACTAATTGACAATCATTGTATCTCGAGAATATGTGTATATGTATATATGAGTAATGTTGTACACTACACTTTCTTCCTATTTTGACCATACTAAATATTATGTGATACATTCATCACCATTAGATAATAAAGAAGTATGTAATAAATCATCATTTAATGGTAATAAATGTATCACATTATACTTAATGAGATGAAAGTGAGATGGTAGTATGATCTATAAAATTTTTCATATCAATTGCTAGCTCCAATGGTGGCAGAATTCAATCTCTGGATGGAGATGATCTCAGTGGTCGATCCATACAAGATTAACTCGTAACTAATTTATCATGATATATATATATATATAGGAAAATTTTATACATCATACTATCATTCTACTTTCATCCCACTAAGTAAGATGTGACACATTTATTACCATTAAATAATTATTTATTACATGTTTTTTTATCATATAATAATGATAAATATGTTATATACTATTAAATATAATTAAAATAAGATGAGAGTGTGGTATATAACATTATAACGTAAGAAAAGAATGAATATCAAATCAGAGGCATCAAAATTTCTAAGGTCCTCAATGCATTCAGGGTCCACTATAAGAAGGGTAACGAGATTAGCATGCGGCACTTGGGCGGTCTGTGCTAGCTATTAAATGGGTGGAGGACGACGTGGGAGAATGTGCTAAATGCAAAAGTCAAAACTCCAATGATACTAACCAGAGGGCATGTGAGTGTGGGGTCTGGTTCTTAAATCATATATATGTGTGTTGTCTTCTTCATGAGCACCGATCCACTACTAGCAATATTGTTCACAGATATGATGAAAGTTTATAAGAGTTCCTTCAGAGCTAGCTAGCTTAGTCATTGAACATCAAGTTTAATATGGCTATATAGCTAGTAGTTAAAATCTTGTATTCAATAAACCTAAGAAGTATTATTCTAATTATCGTTAGCATCAAAGCACTGTGTGTGGATGTGTGAGGTTGCATGCAAATGGGTATCTAGACTTCCTTTACATGTTATCTAAAAGCCATAGTTAAATGCGTCTACCGCTAAATTCAGTCTGTGCATGTAGCTACAGCCTCATGCACACGCCGGGACGAGGCTAATCAACTGCTAGTATTAAAATAATCATGAGCGTGCACCTTTTGGCTTTTATTGAGAGGAAATCGAGGGCAGATTGACCCGAGATATGCTGCTGACTAATGCCGCTTGCATTTTTCTATGGTGCTTAGTGCTTAGGTGGCTCAAAAATTAAAGCTCTATATCTACTAAAATTATTAACAATATACATACATATATATATATATATATATATATATATATTCTACGATCGAGTTGATCACTGCTTTATTCTAATTCATACCGGCCCCTTCGATTTCTCTCTCTCGATCTCTCATATATCAGGCATAACAATATTTGTAAAACCACCGTAATTCTCTTTGGTGGAGTATTCCATTTATATAGATGTATACAAAATAGAGTATAATTTGAATACAATCAGAAAAACTAGGAAATATAATTACAAAAGGAAAACCTTATCAAAGCTTATCTCCTATAATCAAGGAGGCTAAGATGGAGGAGGATTCCGTAAATCAATAACTGATTTACTGAAATCCTCTACAGCCCCCTGCAAGCTAAGAGTGGGATTAACACACACTCGAAGCTTGGATCGAAAAAAAAGATAGAGATCCCGTGAAACACTCTTGGTGAAGACATCGGCCAATTGCAGGTTGGATGGAACATGTTGAAGACGAAGAGTTCCGGCAACAACAAGTTCACGTAAAAAGTGATAATCGAGGTCGATGTGTTTGGCGCGCTTATGGGACACGGGATTGGAGCTCAAAAAGATAGCACTTTTGTTGTCACAAAGAAGTAGAGGCCGATGAGTTAAGGTGATTCGAAGATCACGTAGAAGATGAGTGAGCCATAAAACCTCAGCAGCAGTGAGAGCTCGAGCTCGATATTTGGATTTGCAGCTTGAACGAGAAACCGTGGGCTGTTTCTTGGCACTCCAAGAGACAAGATTATTGCCGAGATAGATGGAGTAGCCAGAGGTGGAGCGTCTAGTGTCTGGGCATCCAGCCCAATCGGCGTCCAAGTATGCAACTAAGCCCATAGAAGAGGATGAAGTGAACTTGAGGCCAAAGTGAAGTGTGCCTTTTACATAGCGAAGTATTTGCTTGACTACCTGGAAATCAACAACAGTAGGTGCATGAAGAAACTGACTTACAGAATGGACTGAATGTGCAAGATCCGGACGTGTAATTGTCAAGTATTGTAAGGCACCTACTAATGAACGGTAGAGAGTAGGATCTTCAAATGGAGCACCTTCGGAAGAAAGCCGTTGAGAGACTACCATAGGAGTTGGAACGGGTTTGCTGTCCAGAAGTTGTGCACGGGCCAATATATCAGTAGCGTATTTTACTTGGCTGAGGAAGACGCCGTCTGGAATGTAAGATGCCTCGAGACCAAGAAAATAATTTAATGGACCTAAATCCTTGATAGCAAACTCGGCATGCAGCTGTGTAATAAATCGATTTATGAGAACTGAATTATTCCTAGTGAGGATAATATCATCTATGTAGAGTAGAAGATAAATCAGATCATCTTGCCGATTAAAAACAAATAAAGAAGGGTCCACGCGGTTGCAAAAAAAAATCAAGTTTTAGTAGAAATGAACTAAAACGTTGAAACCAAGCACGTGGTGCTTGTTTGAAGCCATAGAGAGCCTTCTTTAATTTGCAAACATGGAAAGGATAGTGAGGATTAACATAGCCCGGGGGCTGCTCCATGTAGACGGTTTCATGAAGAATACCGTTGAGAAAGGCATTTTTGACGTCAAGTTGACGTAAGGGCAACTTGTGAGACACTGCGAGAGAAAGAATAACATGAACTGTGGAGGCTTTGACCACATGGCTAAAATGTCCGTGTAATCGAGGCCAGGAAGTTGAGTATAGCCCTTTGCAACGAGGCGTGCTTTGAAGCGATCAATGGACCTATCAGAATGAAATTTGGTCCGAAAAACCCATTTGGAACCAACAATATTAGTATTAGATGGCCGGGGAACAAGATCTCACGTATGATTTGTTTGAAGGGCCTTCATTTCGTCATCCATGGCAGCAAGCCAAGCTAGATTTTTGGTAGCCGATTTAAATCCCTTAGGCTCAGAGGTGACAAGCAGAGCATGGAGCAATGGTGAGGACTGCACAAGACTGAGATGGACTGGATGCCGTGTCTTAAAAATGCTAGATTTTGCACGAGTAACCATAGGATGAGATGCACAAGGAATTGATTGAGTATTGGCATCAGGCGGGGCCATAGAATCAGTAGATGAAACTGTAGGTGCTATTGAGGTAGCAGACGCAGGTGCGGGTGAAACTGCAGGAGCTGTTGAGGTAGCAGGTGCACGTGCAGGCGCAAGTGCAGTCGAAGAAGGAGTTGACGCCATATCAAAGGAAGAAACCTGCAAAGTGTCATCTGTGCAAAACTGACAAGGAGTAGGAGAGATTTGCGTAGTAGTGGGAGAAGATATGCTGGGAGTGTGTTCAAGAGAGCAGGGCTCGAAAAAATTATAAAAATCAATGTTAGCGATAGAGTTAGCACGGGAAGTGTTTGAAAATGGAAAAAAATTCTCATCAAAACGAGCATGCCGTGTAATATATGTGCGAGAAGTTTCAGTGTCAAAACAACGGAAACCTTTATGTGAAGAGCTATAGCCAAGGAAAATACATGGCAAACTGCGGGGAGAAAATTTATGAGGTGCATAATCACGCAAGCAAGGGTAGACTCGACAACCAAAGGGGTGAAAATTTTCATAATTAGGAGACTTACCAAAGAGAACTTCAAAAGGTGAAAGACCACCAAGAACGGGCATAGGCAACCGGTTGATAATGTAGGTAGCTGTGCTGAAAACGTCAATCCAATACCGTGGAGGAACGTGAGAGTGAAAAAGGAGGGCAAGACTAGATCCGTCACATGCCGATGTTTGCGCTCAGCTCTACCATTTTGAGAAGGAGTGTATGGACATGACATTTGGTGATGAATGCCAAATTGTCGAAGGTGAGATTGAAACCGATTACTTGTAAATTCGGCGCCACCATCGCTTTGAAAAATTTTAATTTTGGTGGAGTGTTGATTGTCAACCAATGTTTGGAATTGGAGAAAAATATCAAAAAAATCCGATTTCAATTTCATGGGATAAAACCAAGTAAAGAGAGAGTGATCATCGATAAATATCACATAATAGATATAGCCAGAATTAGATTTGACGGGAGCGGGACCCCAAATATCGCAATGGATGAGACCTAAAATATCAGTAGATCGTGTAGTATTTGGGGAAAAAGGTAAACGATGACTTTTAGCGAGTTGACAAATAGAGCAAAGAGATGGATTAGGCAATAGAGAAGTGAGAAATAATTGTCCTTTTTTATTCAAAAGAGATCAAATAGAATAATTTACATGACCAAGGCAAAAATGCCATAATTCAAAGGAAGCATGTAAATTTTTATTCCTAAGGACAGAAACAAAAGCAGGGTTGCCACGATTCAGCACATAAAGACCACCTTCACGTTTACCGATTGCCACCGCCGTTCCTGTGACTCGATTCTGTACAACAAAATTATCGTGAGAAAAAGTGACAGAGAGAGGGAAATCAGAAGTTAGTTTGTTGATGGACAACAAGTTTTTGGTTAGACGAGGGACAACAAGAACATCTAAAAGTTTAAAATTGGAAGAAGGAGAGTACGTGCCAGTGTGAGTAATGGGGAGAGAAGCACCATTTCCCACTATTACGCAGTCCTTACCATGATAAGGCTCAACCTTTTCCAACTGAGAAGAATCAGGTGTCATATGAGTGGAAGCGCCGGTATCGGTGAACCAATCAGACTCCGAAACATTTGAAAGAGAACAGGCCGTGGTGAAGGCTTCAGCAAGGTGGGCCGTAGGTTCGTTACGCTCATAACGATTCCGACATCGATCGGCAGTATGCCCTTCAGTCTTACAAATCTGACACCGAGGAATATAGGAACCTCGTTTGCCACGTCCGTGTCCATGTCCTCCATTATGCCCGCCTCAAGGTCGACGGAACTTGGAGTTGCTACCACCCCGTGAAGAAGGAGAACCTTTGGTTGCAGTAAAAGCAGCAGAGGAAATAGGGGAGGACCCAATTGACTTCTGAAAAATCTCAAAGCGTTCAGCTTTGAGAACCAAATCTTTGAAGGTTGGTAATGGGGTGAGGGACATCTAGGTAGTAGAGAAATTAACGAAGTCAGCGCCCAACCCTCTAAGATACCAGTGAACCTTGTCTATGTCATCAACTGAGCGGCCCATTGCTGTGAGTTGATCACATAACGCTTTAAAGGAATGAGAATATTCAGTGACAGTCTGAGTTCCACGTTTGATGAGTTGCAAATCATCCTTGATGCGAAGTTCACGAGTCTTGGAAATATGGCTGAAAGAATTTTCCAAAGCAAGCTAGACATCACAAGTGGAGGTAAGACCAAGGACTTCAGCCATGGTTTCTTCAGTCAAAGAAGAGAAGATGAGACTGAGAAGACGTTGATATTAAAGTTGCCATTCCGCATATTTAGGATTTGGTTGAGAAGAAGAAGAATCAGTGGCAATAGTGGTTGGAGGCGCTGCAATGGAACCATCGACATGGCTAAGAAGGTTCTAACATTGAAGAAGAGGGAAAAGTTGATTTCGCCATAAAAGGTAATTTGTGGAGGAGAGTTTAATCGTGACCATGTGAATCATGGTGTTAAAACAGAAGGAAGAATCAGCCACTAGAGGAACGAGGAGATTAATCCAAAAATGAATCTGATACCATAACAATATTTGTAAAACCACCGTAGTTCTCTCTGGTGGAGTATTCCATTTATATAGATGTATACAAAACAGAGTAGAGTTTGAATACAATCAGAAAAACTAGGAAAGATAATTACAAAAGGAAAACCTTATCAAACCTTATCTCCTATAATCAAGGAGGATAAGATGGAGGAGGATTCCATAAATCAATAACTGATTTACTGGAATATTCCTCTACAAGGCACAATCATAGTACTGGGGATTGGCTCTACTTGCAAGGTTCGGGGTGTTTTTGTTTGCCAACCGAAAGGCTACTGCTCTTTGAGGTTAGTCTCCAAATCCTAGCAGTTTTATGAATCTGATATTCATGGACGAGTGTCTGATTCCTAGTTTTCGTTTAGTTCTGCCCATTCATTTCAATTTTCACGAGAAGTAGTACTGCAGTTGTGGGACTAGATATGTTTGTCTAATTGTTACACTACTCTTGCTCATGTGCATCTGATCTTAGTAGTGATCTCTCTTGTGCGGGACTCTTATGTTTGTTCGTTTTCGAATATATATACAAGACTTCAAAGGACAAATCTTGGATTCTAGATGAAAATGTTGGTGGTTTTGCCTCTTCTTTTCCTTAATTGCTTTGTAAGTCATTAATGTCGAATATTATCTATGGTAAACAATTAGTTGTATACAGTACTAGAAAAGCGTAGTTGAGGTTTGATCATGCTAGATTAGTTGAAATGGGCTCAATGTTTGATCCCCAGTTCAGAACAAAAACTACATAGTTTCTACTGAGATAAATGCAATGATCTGTTATATAACATTGATAGATCATAATGTTAATTAGAACATAATATAAATAATTAAATCTATTTATTCCCATCAGCTTAACTTTTTGAGATAAGTGGTGATTTCATATAGTATTAACATAGAAGTCTTGAGTTCAAACTCAAACTCTACAATCTATCTCATTTAATTAAATATTTTATATGTTGTATCTACTCATTGAGGAAGAATCTGGCTCATACATTAGGAGTGTTAAAAATATAATATAAATAATTAGTTTAAATTTTTGGAATAAGTTGGTGATTTTACATTCCAGCTCCCTTGGTAACCCAACGTGACTAGGCTTGACTTATGCTATATAGCATCATGAGACCTCAAACTTTGCAGTAATTTATATGCATGCAATTGCTCTCTTCTTTACTCTACTCTCGGTCGGGCTGCACTATTTTCCCCTTATCAAACTATTTGTTGTTCTTCGGTTTAAGCCCAATATTATATGATCTTTTAATTACCAATTTATTAAAAAGCATATATCTTTTTGAAGTGAAAACAAATGCCTTTGCCACTTGCCACGTGGAGATCGAAGTACTTCCCATGACTTGACAGTCCATATTTATCTTTGGAGTCCGATACTCCGATAACCTTAATTACAACATATTTTATAGAGATACATTTCTCTTTTTTTTTAGTTAGTTAGATTGCATTTGAGTAATAAGGTATTATGTAAAAAATAGTAAAAAAATAATAAAAAGTAATAATAGAATAGTGAATAGTAATAAAAAATAATAATACAATAATAAACAGTAGTGAAGTACCTCAATACTTAAACTAGACCCGACGCTATTTTTTAGGTCACCTGGTGATTTTTTGTTGATCTCACAAGTTAATCAAATTATAAGATGACTATTAACCTTTAGAAAAAATAGAAGTTTAAAATAAGATTAATGATCATCGGGTGTTACATCTCTATCTTCCATATATAATTTTCTCATATAGACTCACATGGCGGCATGGGTTAAAGTGACCACTACACTAGATTCAAGTCCAAACACATAACGTTAACGAAAATATTTGCATTGATACATAAGTAGTACTACTCGTGAAACACGACTTTAACGAGATTTTAGCATTGATAATAATGAGCAATATGCTTTAGATGGCATCCCACCAAAATGGTATGAAGTCAACGGTTGAGATCAATATTTGAATCATGATTGTAGGATCAAATTCTCCTAAAGTAGAAGAACAATAAACATACGAAGCAGATTATACAATATTTATTGTTATCTGAAATATTGATATCCAAAATAGCATATAGATGGCAATAAATATAATAAGGCCCATTTGTTCCATTGGAGCATTATAAATATAATAAGGTCCGGTTTGGATACAAAATTCATTTTAACTCATATGAATTCATGTCATCTAATTATTATAATTTTTTCAAATTCTCATATAAAATATAATAAACAATTCAAAATTTTCAAATTTTAAAATAATAATAATATTAAAAAATAATATTCTAATAATATTTTATGTAACTTTCAACTTCATATTAACTCACTATCCAAACATTCTCTTAACTCTCTCATGTTTGAACAAAAGCTTGACTCACTTTTTCGTTAGTAATTTTACATATAATCGTGAAGTGTGTAAACGTCGCATAATCGATTTGAAAAAGAGTAGGATTCACTATTAAAAAATTAATTTTTTCATATAGGTCATGTTTTATTCATTTTTTACAAAATAATTACGCGACAGTTACATAATTTATGATTATAAATATATATACTTTTTTTCGTAAGTTGGAGTGTGACACCGGTGCCAGCAAAAATATATAAAAATAATAAACACAATTTTTTTTACAGTTCATATTTTAAATGAAATAGAAGACATGTTTTAAATTAATTTATAAAAAAATTATAAAATAATATATAAAAGCATCGTTATTTTATAGAAATGTCCTTTTATCTAAAATAAAGTTGCGGAAAAGGGTTGATCAGCCCGTGATTACTCCAATTTATATACACAGTAAGAATTGACGATGATACGGTAGACTTACGATCCATCTTATCATTCTCTTTTTCCGCCTCTCTCTCCCCCTTCCGTGTATGCGTAACGAAAACGCACTCACTCCGTACAAGCACACCCTCGTTTCCTGCAACGCGCACTCTTCAACCACGCTCATTAACATTGAACTGTCCGTACTAAGGAGTTCCGAGCAAACCAAAACAAAAACAGGTCCCAAAGGAGATCTCCGACATCAGACAGCAAGTACTCTGTAATTTGATTACTAACGTGAGAGAGAGAGATGGCGTCGTGCTGAGCTCTCATTTCGTTTCAATGGTAAAGATACCACCACTTATGTCGCCAGAGGGTTCTCTTTCTTCTCTGTTGATGACTTGGGGTCACGTGAGTTTCTCTTCCATCAGGTCTTGAATAATGCAGTCCTTTGTATGGCATTTATACTTTTGAAGAATTTTACCTAACAAGACAAACCTGTTTTCAAAACTTTTACCTTTTTCTGTGAAAGAAACCCTTTTTACAGAAAGGAGCTAGACGGGATTGGATTTAAGAGGATCTGAGGGGAGACGAAAGTTCCTAAATGATGGAAAAGGGCTACTACTAGCTATATGATCTAATCCATGCCTCTCGATCTCTCTGTGTGTGTGAATACAAATTCCAGAACCTAAAGTTATTGAAAGAGATCTTTCACATTGTTGTCTTTGGGGTTATTTTCCAACAAAAGCCCCGAAAATCAGGGAAACTGCTCTCTAAAATCACAGTAATGAAATGCAAAACAAAACAAGAACATGCCCATAAAGGAGAAAGTCAGAACCAGAGATTGGTTTTGTAGAATTGATACAAGAACTGATTCCCCTCTGCCCAGTGAGAGAGAGAGAGAGAGAGACCGCCCAAAGAGAACAATTACTCCCATAATTAAGACCTATAGCCCAAAGACAAATGTCCACCCTACCACATTAGCTCTCTCTCTCTTCCTTGTCCCTGTTACTTTGTTTCAAAATGGTAACAACAGTAGCTGTAGTTCTGGCCCCTAGTCAATTAGTATCGAATATAAATAGTAACAGTGGACTTGTTTCGCTCACATGCTGTCTCTGTTTCGTTTCCTTTATGTTTGTTATTGCGTTTCGATTGCCGTGAATGCTTCTTAGAAATTAAAAGCTTCATAAAATTTCATCAGAGCCAACTGTAAGCTTCTCACCTCATTATGACTACTACACTACTTCAGTCCTTCCCCTCCTGTTTCTGAGCCAATTCCAACTCTTTATTCTACTCCCCGATGACACAGATTCATGGTAGGAGCAATAAACAAAATTTCTTTTGTAATTTTAACTTAAGCCGAGTTTTTTTAGCATTTTTGTTTAGATTTGAGGTTCTCATTTTGTAGTCTTCTTTCTACTGCTCAATTGTGTTTGTAAATTTCGTTCTAATTTTAATTGCTTTCCTGTTGGATTTATAAAAACTAACCTTTATTTTTACATTTCCTCAAGTGGGCCTTAAAACTTCAATTTATTTTTTCGATTCCTTACCTGGGTCTTCTTAACTTTTGGTAGATATATAAACAAAATTGTCACTTGGATCTTTAAGATTTGTATGCGTGAATTGATTACTAATCAAGTTCTCTTTTGGTTTTCTATAAACTTTTGTGTTATGGGCTTTTGAAATTTAAGTTTGTATTTAAACTTTTCAACTGGGCATCGGATATTAATGAATTTCTTTTATGTTACATAGGTTGGTGGGCTTAGAACTAAAAGGCAACAGTAGAGTGGTTGCAGAGCACCGCGCTGGCTTCTAGTCTCCCAGACGCTTTCAATCTCACTCCAAAACCCAGATCTCGAGGTCCTTTATAAGGCCTCTAATTGACACTTGTCACAGACTTTGTTTTAATCTTTTGCACTTCCTTCCTCCGCCAATCTCTCGTAATACCTCCATGCCGACCTCCCAATACAGAGCACTTGAAGAGTATTGCGTTTGTTTTGTATAGCTCAAAGTTGTGGAATTGACCTTGAGGTGTTGCATTGGCCACAATTTTAGGGAGTGTCGGTCGTAGAGTTGAATTTCGCTGTTGCTTTGCATTGAAGCCGAGGTACAGTCTTCGAACCTTGAAGCTTTGATCTTTGTTCCCTGTATTTGATTATTCTAGCATTTCCGCGCTTTGGGTGTTGATATTGTTATTTTACTAATATCTTAAAACCGGAAGCCATATACTAGAGCATTAGAACATGTGAAAAACGGTTGTCATTGGTGGTCTCTTGGTTTGTTCGTTGGTTCTTTGTACTTATTCGTGCTTGTAATCACATATTTATAGTGGAATTAGCGAGAAAGACTCGGTCCGTGAATTGGGGCTTCAGTGGATATTTAAGTACTCCAACTATTGCTTAATAGCCAGTAGGGAATGTGAGCAAGGTGGTTTTGGATGTGGAATATTGGCCTCAAATACAAGACATGCTGAGCTCTGATGAGGGAGAAATTGACGTGTTCTTTGACTCGACAGATTGCTGTTCGTCTGTAGATTCAGTTGCAGATGAAGTGTTAGGTTCTGTACATTTAGAATATGGTGTCTGGATGAATGCACCAGTAAGCGTTAAGGAAAGGCGGGAGATATTTTTACGTGGAATGGGTTTCTCTGAGCTTGCTTCTCCTAAGATTTGTGCTGAGGAGAATGGAATGGACGTTGCTGCCTCCCAAGAGCTGATGGGGTTGGAGAGGCTTAAGCAATGTAGTGGAGCAGTCTCAAGCTCTTGCATTTCATCTACTGATCTAGCGGAGGAAAATTTGGTTTGTTTTAGAGGAGAGAGGGGATCAGTTCTCGATGGGGAAGATGCTGGGCTTTCCAGTCCTGCTCAGGAATCTGTAGAGAGTGATCTGCGTGCGTGTTCAGAAGAATATAGCCGCTTAGATGTGGGTAAAAGGAGATTGAAGAATTGGTTAAAACACTTTGTCGGCAAGAGGAAGGGTGGAGGAGATACATTTGTAACAAAAATATCAAAACCAAATTCTGAAACACCTAAGATAAACAGAATGAAGGTGTGGCAGAATAAGAAGAGGTACATGGAGTTTACTGCTCTTTACAATGGGCAAGAGATTCCTGCACACAATGGCTTAATTTGGACAATGAAGTTTAGTCCAGATGGCCAGTACCTAGCAAGTGGTGGCGAAGATGGGGTTATACGTATTTGGTGCATTACATCAGAAGATGCCTCTGATAATTATTTGACGGCTAAAGATAGTTATGGTATAAAAGTGAAAGGTGGCAAGTCCACTTTTGGAGGAAAAAGCACGGGCAATGCCTCCATTGACATTCCTGATAAGGTTTTTCACATTGAAGAGTCACCACTACAAGAATTTCATGGCCATTCTAGTGATGTGTTAGACCTGTCTTGGTCCCATTCGAATGTGAGTTTCTTGGCAGTTGTTTTGCATGATTGTCTTTTCATATAAGCCTGTAATACGTTTGAAGCTAATCCAAATGTTTTGCTACAGTGTCTTCTTTCATCATCCACGGATAAAACTGTCCGTCTGTGGCGATTGGGTTGCGAACAATGTTTAGATGTTTTCCGTCACAATGATTATGGTAAATATGAGACAACTGATTCTTTTTAATCTTGTAACCATTATAATAACAGATCAAACGAAAATTCTCGCCAGCATTTAGATATAATCCTAGATTTATTAATTCTTCATTTCCTTTGCATTATTGTGTGAAGCAATATTAATATAGTTCTCTCTCTCCCATTGTAACCAGTGACGTGCATTCAGTTCAATCCTGTTGATGAAAATTACTTCATCAGTGGCTCCATAGATGGAAAAATTAGACTTTGGCGGGTATCTGAAAAGCGTGTCGTTGACTGGGCTGATGTGCGAGATGTAATAACTGCTATATGTTACAAGCCAGATGGGAAAGTATGATCTGAATATCTTGATCTTCATGCATATAAACCGTTACTAAATTATGCCTTTTGAAGCTCATGACAATAATCAAATTTCATGTTGCTCTGCAATCAGGGTTTAATAGTTGGTTCTATTAGAGGCACTTGCCGATTCTACGATGCATCAGGTACATCTTTATGCTAGGTGGTGCCAATAGTATATGTTGAATCTTTCTAATTCCGTCCTGTAGTGCCTAATTCGATCTTATGACTGTATAGGCAAACATTTAAAACTTTATGCACAGATACGTATTCAAGGTAGAAAGAAGACCTCAGCTAACAAGATCACTGGCATTCAGGTCTGCTTTACTCTTGTTCTAATTAAAATTATACTGGCAGTGACATATTTTGTTTACCTTGGGCATATTCGTCCCTGCAGTTTTGCCAAGAAAGATCTCAAAGAGTTATGATAACATCAGAAGACTCCAAGCTCCGAGTCTATGATGGCATTGATCTTGTCCAGAAATACAGAGGTAGAGCTGACTTTATATCATTGAGTTGAGATTATTGCTGTGAAAATCTGTTTTTATCAATTCTTCTTTCCATTATATTCTAGGTTTTACTTACAACGTTAACTTTTTAATAGAATAAAACTGAGATAGAATATAACTATGAACTGAATTCCAGTGTGTTGCAATATCAACCCTACGTTGACTGACTGATCATATGTTTTTGCAATCATCCTATGGTCAAATCTGCAGCTCTAGCAGGACTAAAATTCTGCAATTGGACTTATGGTCCTTTGCTTATGTATTCGAAACTTCCATATCATATTCCACACATTATAATTATTTAATTGTGTTTCCTTATTTGGCCCTATATCTTGCCTTTTAAAATATCATATATCCGAAACCTTCTCATATGATTCATCTTTTTCATGTTATATTGATAGAGTTATTTCTTGTTAAAAAAAAAGTCACTTATAGAGTTACGAGTTATGCTTAGTAGTCTGTTCCAAGTGATTTGTGTCATTGAAGCAGTTTTTGATACCCACTATCAGGTCCTAGTTATTGCTCACTTTTTTCCTCTCCTCAAGCTATGAAGCGAGTTTCCATGTTATGTGAGAGACATCTGGATTTTGTGGTTGGTCCTTGTTAAAGGGGTCTTGTGAATCAAATGTTGATGCAACATTACACGCTTCAGATCTGACTCGACTGCCTGTAATGTCATTATATTCAACACGTGTCCTTTTTGAATGTCTGTGATGCTTGAGGATTGTTTCTTTATCAAGTTCAGAAGGCTGTATCAGTGATGTTTGAGATCCATGTTAGAACTTGATGAGGTTGCCTTTAATTTGAGAAATTAATCATATATAAAGAATGTGAATTTCATATGCACTGCTGTTCCTGGGAGTTTGAGAAGCATACCTACAGTTTGGTGCCCTGCCTCAGTTGGCCATGCATGTAGTGCGGAGATTGTTTCTATGTAGTCTTTTTGTGTACACTCATCCACATGCATATGAGCGTAAATTATGAATGCACACACCCTATTCTTTGAAAATCGTCTTGCACATGCACATAATTTGAATACCTTTATGTACATGCAGATAATTGGTCTTTGCCTAATACGACAAAGCTTTCCCATAAGCCTTTACAGCTATATATTCTTAACTTGGATATTCTTTAGCACATGCCTTGGTGCACGGTTTTCTATTTTTGGGTTAAATTAATACTTATGCTCTTCTTTATATGCATTTCACCCATAAAATCACTCTAGACTTGTGAACAAAATATGAGGTTACCTGCATTTACCTTTATATTCATGTATATTTCGCATTCTTGGATGAAATTGTCTTGGTATTTACTACTGATTTCAAACAGGTCTTCCAAAGTCAGGAAGTCAGATGTCAGCTTCCTTCACTTCAAGTGGGACACATATAGTCTCAAATGGAGAGGACTCTCGCGTTTATCTCTGGAACTATGATGGGATGTCAATCCAAACATCGAAACGAACAAAATCCGTGCGTTCTTGTGAACATTTCTTCTCCGAAGGTGTGACGGTTGCAATACCTTGGTCGGGCAGTGGAGCAGGACAGAGGAGTTCACAGACACTGGACCACTTAGAGGCCACATCTAGGTTCACGGATTCAGAGAGGTTTTCCAGCCGGGGTAATTGGTTCTCAATGGATGGCTCATGCAGGGGTTCTGCAACTTGGCCGGAAGAGAAACTTCCTCTGTGGGATGTACCAGTTTCAGAAGAAGAATCTCAGGATCAGCACCACGGTAATGCCCAAAAACACAGGGCCATATCAAACATGTGGGGGTTGGTGATTGTGACTGCTGGATGCGATGGAACAATCCGGACATTCCATAACTATGGGCTTCCCGTCAGGCTGTAAGAGTTTTCTGGTTATCTCTCCTGGCCGTCTGGAAGCATGCAGCTATATCTAGCATTTAGAAACAATGAAGTTTCATCTCCAAGGATGGTGAATGAATACCTTCCTTTATTTCCTTAGAAAATTCTAGTTATACCTTTGCTGTAACACCCAGTATAACAGTGTCGATAGCAAACTTGGTTTTGTTCCGCCAAGGCAGGCCATGCAAGATTTTTGTTTTTATCGGACATATTATATTGTATAGAAAAAAGCAATTAAATTTTTAGACTGCCTAGAAGTGTTATTCATCCTATTTTTTTCTTTTTAATAATCATTTTTTTTTTTACGTGGAATCAAATTATTAGAAAATTATATTTTATATTTTCTTTATTTGAGAATTATTAGAGAATACACAAGAAGAAAATGATATAATAACAACTATATCACAATCTATTTACAACTAAGTATTAAATAATTAGTTGATTAGCATTATTTAGTGTTAGCTTTCATCGTTTCGTTTCATTGAAATGCCACTCATGAGTCGTGAGTATGGAATTCATAGAAATGTCAAAAAAACTGACTTGGACCAAGAATTCACGTGGCAGAAGCCTTTTCTGACTTTTAATAGTCAAATTCAAGCTGCATCGTATGACCTTCCAAATAAGGAGGTATCTATGATGTCATATCGAGTTGAAAATACATGTACACTTGCGTTTATATACACACACATACACGTTATTATAAGAATCGTCAATTTATGTTAAGAAAATTATCATTTATATTAAGATAAGTCAATTCTTATGGTAAAAAGTCAATTTTATCATAAATAATTCGTCTTAAATACCCTTTATTTTTAATAAGTGTGTGTAACATTAAGAGACGGTGAGATGTAATTTCCTTGTGATAGGATTTGGAGAAAAGTATTTTTGAATTCTCATTGATGTTGAACAAATGAATACAATGTGATATATATATATATATGGAAAATACAAAAGGAATTTTTTCTTAGACACTTTTACAAACAGAGAACGTGCACTGCACAATACATTACATTACAATAAAATTTGTTGATTCTTTCTGCCAAAACCATTACAAGCATGTCCAGAGGACATGCAACAACCTAGCTACGTGATTCCTAAAGATTCTGGAACCTTGGCTGATGTGGTAGATCCTTGTGATGTGGAGGCCAGCATGGATGGCTCAATACGTCCCCTCGAGCCTAATGGGGGTATCAATAATAGTGAGGTTCGTTCGGAGAAGATGAAACCGAGATGATGCAAGGGGCTTGCTTTGTAAGAATATCAGCTAGTTGGTCTTTGGATGGAAGGAATGCAACTTGAAGGGTTTTGGCAACAACTCTATCACGAACAAAATGGAAATTAATTTCCATATGTTTTGTGCGACAATGCAAAATTGAATTAACGAACAGGTACGTCGTACCGAGATTATCACACCATAGAATAGGTGTTTTAGGAAGGAAAATATGTAGTTTTTTTAAAATATTTTGAATGCAAAGTAACTCTGCAATGGTATTGGTAAGGGCCTTGTATTCGGCCTCTGTACTTGAGCAAACAACAATCCATTGCTTGCAAGAACATGTACACTAGGAGATCAGATTATTACCTAGAAAAATACAGAAGCCACCCATAGAGCGGCGATTGTCTGGGCAACCAGCCCAGTCGGCATTGGAAAAGGCTTGAAGTTGAACGGAGGAAGACTTATGAAGAAAGAGACCAAAGTCTAAAGTCCGTTTGAGGTATCCGAGAAGGTGTTTAACAGCCTGCCAATGTGAGTGTTTCGGGTTATGCATAAACTGGCAGATTTTGTTAACTGTGAATGCAATGTCTAGTCGAGTGAGGGATAGGTATTGGAGACTCCCAACGATGCTACGATAAAGAGTAGGGTCCGAAAAGGTAGGAGTATCTAAAATGGAGAGACGACTGGAAGTTGCCATTGGAGAATTAATTCCATTGGCAGAGAGCATGTTTGCTTAAGAAAGCAGATCACAAATGTATTTCCTTTGAGACAATAAAATGCCAATGTTCAGCTAACAAATTTTAATGCCGAGGAAATATGACAACTTTCCTAAATCTTTAATAGAAAAGGCAGACGCTAAAAAGGAAATAAGATGGTCAATTTGAGATGGATTAGAGCTTGTCACAACTATGCCATCGACATAGACTAACACATAGATAAGGATTGACTGATAATTGTAAATGAACAATGATGGATCTGCTTTTGAAGGAAGGAAGCCATACTCACATAAGCGAGAGCTGAAATGTGCGAACCAAGCACGCGAGGCTTGTTTGAGTCCATAAATGGCCTTATGCAGACAACACACATACTCAGGGTGTTTTGATTAACAAACCAATGGGTTGAGACATATAACAGTTTCGATAAACTCACCATGAAGAAACGCATTTTGGATATCAAGTTGCCAGAGAGGCCATGTGAGACACAACGAGAGACAAGACCAGGCGGATCGTGGTTGGTTTTACAACTGGTTGAACGTCTCAGAGTAGTCAACTCCTTCTTGTTGGTGGAATCCCTTAAAGACTAGCCTGGCTTTATGTTGTTCAATCGAACCATCGGCATCGTACTTTGTCTGGAACACACACCTGCAACTAACAACATTAGAGGAAAGGGGAGGGGGAACAAGTGACCAAGTTTTGCTCTAAAGGAAAGCCTAAAATTCGTGGTGCATGGCATCACGCCACTCAAAGAAGTGGGAGGCAATGGTGTATGATGATGGTTCTTCAGGAACTTGAATAGTGAGAGTAAGGCAATGATGGGAAGAGAGGTAAGGAATCTGACCAAGTGTGAAAAGTTTTTGACCGGATTTTTGGTTTTGGAGCGGGTAATGATCGATGATCTAGGAGGTGGAGGGGGTGGGAGGGGAGGAATTGCAGAGGTAAGGTTATGGTGATTCGAGTTAGAGGTAGGAGAAGGGGAGAATCGATTGGAGAGGTAACAGTTGAGGATGAGCCGAGTGTAGGTGGGCTGGAAACAAGGCTGATGGAGTGGAGTTATCTGATGTTGTTGGGCCCAAAAGAGATTGAGTTAAGATTGGTAGGGCTGTGTGTGTTGGTGGAGGGGAGTGGAGGCCCTAATCAGAAGAAGAGTTATAGAGGAATGATTTTTCATTAAACAAAACATCACGAGATATGTATAAGCGATTGGAGGGAATGAAGAAACATTTGCACCCTTTGTGGATCAGGCTATATCCGAGAAAGAGACATGAGAGTGAATGAAAATGAATTTTGTGGTTGTTGTAGGGCTTCAAGTTGGGCCAACGTTCGGATCAAAAGAGTTTGAGAAAATGAGTAACCGGATGTTTGTTGAAGAGGAGAAAATGTGGTAATTTGTTGTGGAGAGATAGTGAGGGGAGAAAATTTATAAGATAAGCCATAGTGTGAAAAGCATCGGACCAAAATTTGAAAGGAAGAGATGTCGTTGCTAAAAGAGTCAGGCATGTTTCAACGATATGACGATGTTTTCTCTCAACCACACTATTTTGTTGGTGAGTGTGGGGGCAAGATAGTCAATGTGTGATGCCTTAAATTTTAAGAATATTGGTTAGGGGTCAAAATTCATTGCCCCAATCACTTTGAACAATTTTAATTTTTGCATTGAATAATCGTTCAACATATTTTTGAAAAAGCACAAATGTAAATGTTGCATCACCCTTGGAAGCCGACAGAACCAAGTATATCGACTATAGTCATCAACAAAAGAGATGTAGTAGCTGAAACTATCATGTAAAATATAAAGGGATGTACCCCAAACATCTACAAAGATTAAATGTAAAGGTTCTGGGGACTGATTAACATTAGGATGAAGGGATAATTGCCTACATTGGCAAGTGGACAATTTGAATAGAAAAAAGAAGGTTGAGTGGGGATAAATGGCAAACACTTGGTGCGCAAGATGTGAAACACAAGCCGTAGTGAAGGGTGGCCGAGTCTATGATGCCATTGGGCTATGGTAGTTCTCTCACCAACAAGAGCAGTAGGAGATGGTTTGGAAATGATTGGAGGAGGGAATAGATAAAACTCATCATGCGTTGTTCCTTGGAGTAGTAATGTCCCGGTTTGCTTGTCCTTCACAGAGAAATGAGAATCATGAAACTCAAAGAAAACACAATTATCTCAGCAGAATTGATCAACATAAACTAAGTTCTTTGTAATATGAGGAACACGCAGTAAATTGTGAAGAACAAATTTATAAAAAGAAGAAGAAATGTGAGAATCATCAATATGAGAAATGGGGAGATTAGTGCCATTGCCAACAGTGATATGCTTAGGGCCAGTAACGATTTAGATGAAATGTTTAAGTTGTTGAGATCAGATGTGATATGGTTTGTTGCTATGGAATCAAGGTACCACTGTGAGTTGGAAGAGGGTTGCGAAGTTATGTAGTGGGCTGAAAGGGATCGAGGAGGGTCATATTGGTAAGCTTGGTCAAATCGGTGGTAACACTAGAGAGCAACATGGCCATACTTTATTGCAAACTTGATAAGTGGGATTGTTTGAGGATTGAGAAGAAGCTGGAAATGAAAGGGGAGTTCAACCACCACGGGTTCAAGGGCTACCACGTCCTCTAGTTCAACCACCATGAAAATGACTGCGTCCACCACTAGAGAATGAAGGGGTGGTGATGTTAGCCATTGGAGTTGGAAGAAGGCCATGCTGGATTGAGTTTAGAGAAATGCGGCTTTCAAAGGTTAAGAGTAAGTTGAACAGTTCAGCTGAGGTGATTGGAGTGGCTCTTGTGGTAACTGAGGTAACAAACGATTCAAACTCGGAGTTGAGGCCATTGAGGAGATAAGAAATAACCTCAGAATCACGAAGAGGTTCGCCAGCAATTGTCATTGTATCAGATAGAAGACGAACCTTTCGGTAATAATCAGTGACAGAGAGGGAGCCTTTTTTGAAGTTAGTGAGTTGACGTCGAATATGAAAAATTTTGGCTTGAGACTGGGATGTAACCATGGTTTCAAGTGTTACCCATAGCTCACGAGAAGTACGGGATGAGATTACTTGGGCAAGGATTTGTTCGGTAAGGGAGGAGAAGAGGGCACTGAGGAGAAGTTGATTTGTTAAACACCATTGAAGGTAGGCAAGACTAGTTTTAGGAATGGAAGATATGGATGGTGAAGAAGAAGCAAATGGAGGAATGGGAGGAGGGGGAGGAGCCAAACGATCGATGAAGTTGATGAGCTCTTGTCCGTGGAAGTAAGGGATGATTTGAGCTTGCCAAAGAAGATAGTTGTCAAAACTGAGCTTAACGGAAACACTAAGAGAGAAATTGTTGGGAAGTTGGAAGTTGTGTGGGAGGGAAGCATCTTTTTCGGAGGAAGAAGAACCATCACCAACCATGGCTGAAAAAAAAAAGAAAAAAAAAAAAGGAGGGAGACGTGAGTCACTTTCTAGCTCTTGATATCATTATAGAATTAGGAGAAAAATATTTCTAAATTCTCATTGATGTTGAACAAATGAATACAAGGTGATATATATATATATATATATATATATATATATATATAAAATACAAAAGGAATCTTTTCCTGGACATTTTTATAAATAGAGAATGTGCATTGTAAAATACATTACATTACAACAGAATTTGTTGATTCTCTCTGCCAAAACTGTTACAAGCATGTCTAGAGGACATTCACCAACCTAGCTACATGATTCTTGAAGATTCTGGAACCCTGGCTGATGTGGTAGATCCTTGTGATGTAGAGGCCAGCGTGGACGGCTCAATAACTTGCCACCGTTTGAGTTCATAAGTAGGATAGTGCTTTATATACGAGACTACCTTATAATTATCCGTCTTATCCTCACAAAGCAAATGCCTTTTTTTTTTTTTTTTTTTATTCTTGAAGAAAAATGCTATCTGTGGTTTTTTAATCACTATTCTGTATCTTTTAGAGAGGCAAAGGAACTAAAGTTGAGGCAGTTTGATGGACTACCTTTTTTTATTATCAAAATGATATATTTTTACTCTTTTACAACTTTATATAAAATGAAAGGTATTTTCATCAAATAATTTTTTTTTTTTAACGAGGAAGCATGATTGAATTACAATGCAACTCTCCAACTTATATTTTGTCATCTTTACTCACATGGATTGATTTAGTATTTTTAAAATAGTATATTAATCCATTACACGACAATCACTTAAAATAACATGTAATATAAGATATTATAAAATGAATGGAAATATTTTAGCCACAAAAGGATTACACAAAAGTAATCTTATAAATTGATGTGGTTTGATGTAGTTTGTCAGATTGTAAAATTACATTTATTATAAAATAAACCTAACAAATCAGATGAAACCACATCAATTTGTAAGATTATTTTGTATAATTCATTTACAGATGTAGCAGTACTCTGAAATGAATAACATTAATGTCTTTTTTTTTTTAGTACTTTTATCTTATTTCTATCATTCTTTTAACAAAATTTGGTTTTTTTTTTTTTTTAATCAAATTCTACCCCCTTCTTCGCCACCTCAAATTGGTGCCATGACAACATAAATCAAAGTTTTAAATTTTGTACTGTATTGGTACAGTCGGTATTTAGTGTACCAAGGAAGTGACCTGTACAGGAAATGTATATGTTTCGTATTGGGTCAAATACCAACTGTACCGGTGTGTTTTGGTCAATACCGACTGATTTTCGATGTACCGATCAGTTTCGGTGTACCAGCCAAAATTATTTTTTTTATAATTAATGTAAAAATTCTGACTTTTTCATAATTTATACTTTAGTTCTCACATCTGAAGATTTTTTTTTAACTTTTTTAATCTCAATTTCTCGAGGATTGGAAATCAAATCCATACTTTCCTTTTAGTGATAAGGATGAGTAATTATTTTTTTAAATAGTTATATTGAGAACCTAAAAGTATTATTGAATTTTATAAATATGTGTTTTAATTTTTTTTAAACTTACATAAATATTATTTTAAAATATAATTTATATATATAATTAATTTATTATATATAAACTATTTTACCGATATCAAAATATTTCATTTCAATATCTTAATCAAAACGGACACCCAAATGATATTCAAAACTTTGACATAAATATCTCCTTTCTCTCTTAGTTCCTTTGACCATTGACATAAATACCTCCTTTCTCTCTTAGTTCCTTTGACCGTTAATACAAGATAATCATCATGTAGATGCCTCAAAAATAGTGACTTCGCTAGTTGATAGATTTTTATGGGATCCCACCAAAGGAAGAATCCGCGATGGTTATAGAAATAAGGAAACCACGTTATATTATAAAATTATTTTATTATAAAATAAATTTAATAAATCTCATCAATTTATAAATTTATTTTTATATAATTCTTTATATCCTAAACAATTTAAAAAAAAAAAAAAAGCAAAAATACCAAATATATTTGTGTCTTGTCACCAAAATCTTGTGCCACGTGGATATTTATCCACAAACACGGGGAAAAATAAAAAAAGAGGAAAACAAACGGAAAGAAAGCAAGATGCGAGAAAAAAAGAAAGTGTTGCAATGGAAAGTACAAAGAATTGAAGTGCATGGCCTATCAATCATTAAATGCAGCCCGAACTGCACAACTACCTCACTTAAATATCAGCACAAGAACATCAAAATTACCGACAAAAAATAGATTGCACACTCCCTAAGACTTACACAGACAAACTGTAGCGCTGCTGCATCGTTGGAACAGTAGAGACCTTAACTTTTCAGTAAAAATGGTAAGGAGAACCAAAAAAAGGTTATGGTGAATAGCTTTCTACCACCAAAAGTCAGTCAATGCAAAAACTTTACCACTTTCTTTTGAGAATTTCCAGGCCTTTTGTTTCACTTCCTTGCGTAGCACAGCGGCACGCGGCTGAGCCTAGAAGTTCAAAAAGTTGGACAAGAATTCCAGTGAAGAAGGAGATGGAGAAATCAAAGGAGCCGAGAGCAACCCGAAGGGCTTGCCGCGAAGAATCCATTACGCCAAAACGGGCTCATCAGCTCGTGGAACGGAGGGAAGCCCTGCGGCTCATTTGTGGGTGAGAAGAAACCGTCCGGAATAGGAGGCAAAGTCATCGGCGCCGGCGATAATATCCCCGGATGAGTTTGACCCAGTTCTACTACCCCCTCTTCGTCCAATATAGGGTCTACACCCATCGCTGCGGCAGCGCTGCCGGCTCTGTCTCTGTTTCTCTCCGGAGGGCTGGTCTTCTCGATGGATGCGATCCTAGCCGCGGGCGAGAGATCTCCCGCTCTAGACGAAGACGAAGACGGTCCCGTGAGACGCTGAACGATGGACATGAAGTCGGAGACGGTGGCGTGGATGACCTTCGGAGAGACGGCGTAGATAATCACAGGCTGGAGCGGCTGTTGTTGGGGGCGGAAGGGATTGAGCGGCGGTTTGGGTTGTGGGTGTGGGGGAGGCTTCTTGATCTTGTGGGAGTCTTTGCTGACTTTGAGAGGAGGAGGGCGGGGGCCCTGGAGCTGGAGCTCTTTCTTGGGAGTTTCCGGCGAATATGTTGGGTCGAGCGGGTTCATCCTCTCGAGGGACAATTCGAGTGGATCGTGGAGATGGAAATAAAAAGGGAAGGGGGTGAGGCTCGTAAAAATAGAAGATGGGGGAAGTGGAAGACAGAGGGAAGGGTAAGGGAAAGGGGAAAGTTGGAAGTTGCTGGCTCGCTAATGAATATTCAAGCTTGCAACTATCGGGGACAAATCGAAGCAAGTTCGTTTGACTAAAGTTACGTTTGGATAGCTTAATGTTTTTACTATTATTTTTTATTTTATTATTATATTTTTTATATTTTTTATTATTTATTATTTTTTACTTATTATTTATTATTCTATTATTATTTTTTCATTATTTTTTTATTACTATTCACAAATATTTTTAATATTTTTAAGATATTTTCACTATCTAACGTAGCATTAATTACCCAAACGTAGCATGCTTTTTTGTTTTATTTTTTATTTTTTGTTTTTTTGTTTTTACTTTTAAAATTTTATTTTCCTTTATTTGTTTTTTTACTTTTAAAAATCAATTATTTTCCTCGGATAATTTTGTTTGTTTGAATTGAAATATCTAATTAGTTATCTTAATTGAATGATTAAATTTTAATAAATAACTGCTCAACTCTATTTAAATTCAAACTCTCGAATAAGAGATTAGGGATAAAAACCGATGTCATTGATGCAGTTTCAATCCAAAATAGATGTTGCACCGATGAATTTCTCACATGTTTAGAACTAGCTGAACCGGCTAATTAAGGGGGAGCAAATCAGCAGCCTTAGTGTCAGTGTGATTTCAGTCAGTTCTTCGATTTCCCGTCGATGGTGCTATGAAGGAATAAGGGAGTTGAGGGTTGTGGGGTAGCGTGTGAGAGGAGAGATTATGAAGAAAGAAGAATAGGGAAGAAGAAGAGGGAGGAGAGGGGGTGGGATTATTAAACCCTTAATTGAAACGGCACTGTTAGGCTTAATTCGTGTTGTTTTATATAATTATTTTTATAAACGGGTCTAAAGCAACATTGTTATATAGAAAATTCTATACACTATATTATTATTCTACTTTTATCCTATTAAATAGATGTGATACAGTTATTATTATTAAATTATTATTTATTATATATTTTTATAATAAATATGTCACATATTACTTAATATAATCAAAATACGTTGAGAATGTGATATATATATTATAATATATATACTTACCACGACTTGCTTAATGTACTTATAAACATCTTATCATATATATATATATATATAATATTTGATTGTTTTTTAATTTTTGGAAGTAAGTACATATATATATATAACCCGTACTACCATGTAAAGTGTATTCTTTGTTGGAGCATCGAGGCTGGGACCTACCTCACTTAAGTCCATTAGTGTGGCAACGGATAAGTTGGTTGAACTTCATTTGTGGGACCCCTTACAAACTACTAACTACTGCACTGATTCCGTAAAGTTACCCGACGGGAACCTAAACTAATTATTCCCTTCTTCCTTAGCTTGCGAAATTCTGAAGTTGTCTTATCTCTTTGAGTAGTTATTGTTACGATAATATGTTTATGAGTACATTAAGCAAGCAATGGCATCATCCCTTCTGCCTCTTAACTCCTAAGTCATAATTAGAGAATAAGAAAACATTTCATCCACTGGCCACCTCCTATTTGTTGAAAAATAATCTTAAGTTGTTTGTAGATAAGATCTTAGATATATTTATAAAGAATGAACAATCATCTCTTGTAGAATCAGTTTTATGATATGAGTTAGGCTCATGAATTTTTTCATAGTATCAGAGCTTGCTACGGGATGAATGAGAGCTCACACTACTTATCCCGTGAAAAGACCAAGAAAAATACTGACCTACACGTGAAAGAAGGTGTTGAGGAATAATCCTAAATTGTCTGTAGACAAGGTCTTGAGATTGTTTATAAATACTAAATAATTATCTCTTGTAGAACCGATTTTATGAGATAAATTAAACTCATGTATTTCTTCACTACTAAGAGAGATTATTGTAATGGATGTAAATTGAAAAATTATAGCTTTGCATAAGCTTTTAAAAAAAAGGGATCCGTACCAAAAATTAAAAAAGAAAAAAGAATCACATTGAACCCAATCTTTTTTAAAAAATAAATATGTATAGAAAATACAAGCGCCACCACACATTTGAAAAAAAAAAGATTAAATATAAGATTTATATGAAAAAATTTATTTTTTAATAGTGGATTCTATTTTTTTTTTCAAAAAGTGCACGACGCTTGCATAAACACATGACTGTATCTAACATTATTTATTTGATGCAATATATTAGATTGTAAAGTTATATTTTATTATAAAATAGATCTTTTAAGAAATAGTAAAAAAATATGGATTTATAGTTTTTTTTTTTTTTTTTTTTTTACTGTATTTTAGAGTGAGGTGACAGGGAACTCTAGGCGCAAGTGCACCTGGATTTTTGGCGTTTAAACAGTTCTCTAGAACTAAAGACAGTTTTCAGGGCCCTTTGGGCACTAGCTTTGATTTCGGCTTTTGTGATCCGACTTTTTACTTTGCTTGGGTTTGGGCATGGGCTTGGGCCTGGGCCGATTGAACAACACCCCAATTCCACGACCGAATCAGTTGGTTCTAGGAATTATTCTAGACCAGCAGCTACCCTCTCTGCTTTGTTTAGTCTAATATCTAAAGATCAAACTCTCAAATTATTAAATTCATTTTAACTCAAAAATTCTTTATACGTGAGACTCACAACCTTTTTTAACTTCCTATAAAAAATATTAAAATCATCTTAACATCTAAATACACTTTAAACTTAGTTTAGATGAGTTCCATATAACTTTCTTCTCAAAACACACTTTTCTAGTAAATGAATATTCATTTTGTGCGGTTAATTGATGCAGGTTGCCAATGGCTTTCTGGCCGAATGGCACCACCCATAGATCCTAGTAACCATTGGGTCTATGGTTGGGGGTTCGAATCCCCTAACTACTAGGGTTGATGTTCAAAAGATTATCTAGCAAAATATATTGGATTCATACTAGCATATACAAGCAAGATTGGCTAACATGGTTTATTTTGAAAGTATATTGTAGGTATTTTTTTTTAATTTGAGAAATTAACAAAGAAAAAAAATAAATAAATAGAAAATTGTTGATAATGGGCTGGTTCTCCTATGGCTGGGGTGATAGTCTTATAGGGACAGCAAGAATAACTGAGCCATCCAAATTAACCAGTCTTGAATTGAAGCTGGGTATTAACTCAATTCAATTCATGAATCCTTCAACTCATTCACCCTTAAGTGCAGATCATGAGCTAATCTGTTCATTCACAGATTTTTAGTGGCAAAAAGCGAAAGGGTATGCCAAGTTGTATTGTTGTACAACACTGGCTAAAAGATAACTACATATAGAAGAAGCAAAATGTCCGAAATTCGTATGCCTCTATGCAGAAAAGCATTAAGTACGTAGTGGAAAGACCAGCAATTCGATCCAAGTACTACTGAAAACTCCCACTAGAGCATACAATTTAGGTAAAGGATCTGTCAGAACTAGCAATACGATTGTAGCACAACCTGTGGTGGTGGAGAGAATATCCCATCTCCATAAAGAAAAGAACCGTAAGGAGATGAATGTATCACTGAGAGTCATTTGGTGAATTGCATGCGGATATCAGCATGATATATATCCTGTTGCTTCTAAATATTGTAACACAGGGAATTAGGAAATTTGCAGGGTAAAAAGTCATGCATGGCTTTACAATTTTCACCAAATGGTCGAGGCAAACAGATCGTCTTTCTTTAGAATATTGCGTGATTAGATATGTATGAGCAGCCACTACAGATCAAATCCCACAAGGATATGGCTATAGTGCATGAATCAATCTCAACTATCACATTTCACTTTATTTAACATGTCTCATGATCTGATTGGCAACTCTTGTTGGAATGATTGCCACCACCTCTGCTATTCTGACTTTGCAATGCTTGACACAAAGGTGCAAATTAATAGACCTTTGCTAAGAAGCCACTTCAACAAATCTCGCTTCTCTGTGTTCAAGAGAATTAGGACGGGTTATCCTCCCTCCATCTTCCCTGGCCTCTTCTCCTCCATATCCATCTCCCTCTTGTTCAACTGTCTATGGCTTGTTCACTTGTTTTTCATTTTCTCCAAGTCGGAAAACCCTCAATCTGCCCACCTTTCAAGCATTTGCAAACCACACGCACCACATCATAACAACCTCCAGTACTCCTCACCGATCTTCAAAAAGAGAGCAGAAGACAAAAGTGCCATCATTGGACCAATTTATGTGGCTCTCAATCCACGTACGAGTTCTACACATAACCCAAAAATGTAATACCGTCGACTTCATTGTCCTTATTTGCTGGGATAAACCGGTTATTAAAAGTTAATTTGAAGTATAATAGCGGAAGCAAACAAAAGAAATAACGACATTCATACAAATAACACCAAGATATAAATGATTTGGCTCAATGTGAGCCTACGTCCAATGTCGAAGTCGATCTCAATGAATTCACTATCAATAAAGGTGGAGTACAAAAGATTAATCACAAAATTCTTAATCCCAGAGCCCCAATACACCCAATGAGCACTCAGGATTCTTCACAAAAAGTTTATCTCTCTCTCTCTCTCCAATGTAATTTGGCTGCTAATTAAGTTGAAAAATACATGAGAAAAACATGTATTTATAGTCCACGGTGCGATAACCCTAATTTCAGAACATTTGCTCGAGCGGAGTGTCGAGCGATATCGAGCGGACATTTAAGACAGGCACTCACTCGAGCGGAGTGTCGAGCGAACTCACAGGTTGGCTTCCTACTCGAGCTGACTGTCAAGCGGGTATTAAGTGAACTCTCTGTCTGAAGCTTTACTCGAGCGAAGTGTCGAGCTAAGGTCTAGCCAGGGTCAAGCAATAGTCAAGCCAATCATCTGAAATGACATTTTCAACAGAAAATCAAGCCAACTCATCAAATCTCCACCTTAACTTGAATTTTGTCAAGCCAGAACAAAATCCATTAATATACTAGTGAACCGACCCCATCCAACAAATTTTCTAAGGGAATCACAAACCCCGAACACAACGTCTATCCTTAAAGAACTCAATTTCCACCCAAAAGTCTTTAATTCCATAGACCACTTAAACCAAATCACAAGCTTCGTCCTAATGAAAAAATTCAACCTCTTTACACAAAAGACAAACACACCACTATACAGGCTGCTTACTTGAACAACGGCTTTTGAATACACACGAAGGCAAACAACAAATATTTTTTTCAAAGTAAGAACACCACAAAGTCTACATGAGCATATCCCAAAGGTGACCAAACTGACTCCTCTATCTACCAGATGAAACTGTAGACTTACTCTCACTGTGCGTCAATGTCAAAATCAGAATCATGCTTAATTTCAATAGAATGATCTAGAGTACCACCTGCACTCTACTGTGAAGCAATCCCAGCAACTCCATCTTCTTGCTATATATAACCCTACTCTCATTTCCTGGAGAAACAACAACTGAATAAAAAACTGTAAAAGAAAAAGGTTCACCCAATAATAAGTTATGTTGACCGCTTCACCCAAATCTAAGGTTGAGAAAAAATCCGAAAATCCGACTTCGCCTCCGAATTTGCATTGACTCCGCTCCGACTTCGATAAGTCGAAGTCAGAGTTTTTTTAACCAAAAAAGTAGGAGTCGGAGTCGGAGTCAGAGGTGACAATATAAATTATAGTTATATAAAATATGTACAATATCAGATTTGAAGCGTTTAGTATATGTAAACATCATACTATTAACTATTACTACCATATAACATTAATGAATAATAACAACTAATGTATAAACATTAATGTATAATAACATGTAAGGCTAATTATATAATAACAAATGTATAGTAACATTTAATACTAATATATTATGTATAAACACAAATATATAAATTTATAATAACATTTAATACTAATATATAATAATAATAACATTTAATACTAATATATAATAACTAAAATATAATAACATGTATTAGTAATGTATAATAACATGTAATACTAATGTATAAATATTAACATATAATAACATATAATACTAATGTATAATAACATTAATTTGTACAATGGTTTTTTTTTTTTTAGTTTTGGTTGTGTTTTAGTAAAATTGAAATTGAAAAACATTTAAAAAAAAATTGAAATCTAGAAGCCTAAATCCGCTTAGTGAGAGCCCAAGATTGCCAAATTGAAATTTCAAATGGGCTAAAAAAAAAGCTCAAATCCGACTCCACTCTGACAAGTGGGAGTCAAATTCGGATCGGAGGCTATGCGAATTGGAGTTGAAGTCGAAGGTCGAAATCGGAGTCGGAGGTAGGGTACTCTGACTCAGACATTGTCGATGCTCAGCCCTACCCAAATCTGTAGATAAGCTTGGCAAACCCAAAAGCATACTACGGGCTCTCACACAAGAGTCCGATTCATTCCATTCAGCTACATCATTTATGTGGAGTGGACCCAACTATAGGGTCTGAAAACACTCTACCTTCTTGTTTGTAGATCACTAGCCTTCTCAAGTGCTTGAACACATCAAACACATAACAAAATAAACAGTTTAAAAAATAAATAAATCCAAACTTTTTCTCAAATAGTCATCAACAAATACAAAATAACAAGTAAAGAATGACAAATATATTACAGAATGTGTCCAAAATTAAGGCATAGTCAAAAAATTTGTTCACAGTGATGTTAATGTATATTACAGAATGACAAAGTCTTGATTGGTAACATGGTATTCCTCTGCCATAAGTGAGGGTTTTTAATAAAACTGGGAGGTCACTCTTGGACATGTGACCTTTCTCTCTCTCTTTTTTTTTTTTTCAAGTAGAGAAATATCTTTTACTTGGTGAGTTGTTGTTGGTGTATATTTTTTTTTCCAAAAAATATATATAATATGCAGAGGCCGTGAACCAATTTATCTAGGATAATGTGCTTTTTCTATATTAACCATTGTTTCATGCACTGATATGATTTTTCTGTTCTGGACAGGTGGATCTTTGCCACAACACAGACCAAGTTATCCACTTGTATGATGTGTGCATGGTTGCAGCGAAGTTGTGGATGTTCCACCCACCAATGTTTCATTACAATATTAACTGGGTTCCCTAGCATCTGAACCATAACTATGTGTGTTTATTGAGAGAATTTTCAAAGCTCAAATATCCTACTTTATGCTTGTAAGAAACATTAACTGCTTGGATTTGTAGTACTTAATTGTCTTTCATTAATGCACCATGCATGCCAATGTATAGATTACTAAAAGAATTTGAAACTGCTGTATTGGATGATTAAGTTTATATGCTATTAAAGTTACCAAGTATTGGATGACTGCTTTTTTTGATTTAGCATATGATGTATTGTAGTATTTGGGAATATTGTAAGTGAGTTGGAGCAGGACTTGAATTGGTATTTGGGGATACGATTGAATTAGGTACCCAAAAAAAGGTTGCATTTTGCGTACTGGGCACCACTAATTATAAGCCCATTTGCAGTGATTTTTAAATCGCCGAGAATAAATACAATATTGTTAATCTCTTTTGCGGTGAATATAGTTGGACGCAAAAAAGTAAATAGCTATCGGGAATATTTTTACTAGCGAACCCATATTTGCTACAAATACTCGTTCGGTGAATTTAGTTCGCTGAGAAAAATACTATAAAGATGGATGATTTATTCATAGCGAACCAAAAATCATTGCTAAATTTTGTTGCGGCGATTTTAAATGCCAAGAAAGAAATTAATTACAACAATTTACCTCCACGCTACGAATAAACATATCTATTTGCGGCGATATTCCAAGTATTTGTGACAGTTAGGAACCACTGCAAATCCTTTTTCCCAATGATTTCACATTGAACTATGCAGAGTAGTTGTGATGAATTTTCCCGGTATTTGCAATGAACATAAACGCTGAAAATGATCACTTATTGCGATGATTTTTAGCTTTCATTGATTCAACTTATAAGTGAATAAACAATTGCGACGAACGTTTGGCATAGTAGAAATCGCTGGGAAAGATGAATTGCGGCCATATTAGGGGTTATTTGCGACTATTATTAGCACAAAAAAAGATAGTTTTTCTTGTAGTAAGGGCACCACCTTGAACAAGGTGTATCTAGAAAATCAGACAAAATAAATAGTAGTAAACATGATTCTGCATTACTTTACAAGAATAATGCCAACAAAATATCAAGTTTTCCTATCTTCTGATCACATAGAGCAAAAAAAACTACCTACTCATAAATGACCACACTCATTCACCCATATGGCCTAGTCACATGTGCCATAAACGAGTAATACCTTAATCTGAAACATCTGAAGATGCAGCTCCACCAATCATTGTA
The DNA here is from genome assembly GCF_004785595.1 of Juglans microcarpa x Juglans regia. Taxonomy (NCBI): domain Eukaryota; kingdom Viridiplantae; phylum Streptophyta; class Magnoliopsida; order Fagales; family Juglandaceae; genus Juglans; species Juglans microcarpa x Juglans regia. The sequence continues at coordinate 7,393,966 of NC_054597.1, forward strand.
CTGCCTTGAAAAAAATAAAAGTCATCTGTCTTATTTCCTATCATTACCACCGAAGAGCCATTATAAACTCAAATGACTCCATCTGCAGCTGCATACTGATAACCAAAGGAATCAATAATGCTCAAAGATATAAGATTTTTCTTCAAAGATGAAATACGCCGAACATTAGATTAAGTTATAATGGTTCTTTCATACATCTTAATCTCAACTGAACTGATGCCAACAATATCACAAGCCATATCATTCCTAACTAAAATGGAATCACCATTGACTGATTCATAGGTAATGAACCAATCTGTCATGGAACACATATGGAACGTTCAAGCTGAATCTATGGCCCACTTGTCACCAAAACGACCGCTAGAGCCGCTAACTGTTAGGACAATATCAGAATTGTTAGACTGTTCTTCAATGCTAACATTATTGGAGGAACTTTTTCCTTCCTCTTTTTTTTTTTCAATCTGGGACACTCATTCTTGTAATGGTCAAACATATGAAAGTAGTGACATTTAACATTTTTCTTGTTAAATTTAGAGCTACCACTAGAATTACTCATACTCTTTTCCGAAGTTTTTTCCCCAATTTACCACCAGAAGAACATTTCACAAACAAAACATCAGCTTGCTAATTTGTGCCTTGTACACCCAATTTTGTTCTCAACTCTTTAGAATTCAAGGCAAATTTTATATCTACCAATAAGATAGTATCTCTACCATATAACATTGAGTTCACAAAATTATCAAATGAAATCGGCAACAAACACAACATAATTAAGGCTTGATCCTCATCATCAAACTTAATATCAATATTCCTCAAATCCATAATAATTTTATTAAATTCATCTAGATGATCGGAAATAGGAGTACATTCCCTCATCTTGAGAGTGTATAATTGTTGCTTCAAATACAAACGGTTTGTGAGCAACTTCTTCATATACAGGCTCTCTCAAGTTTCATCCAAAGACCAGCAATGGTCTCCTCATCAGTAACCTCCATAAAAACTCCATCTAATAGTGACAATAGGATAGCACTATGTGCTTTCTCATCTTCTTCTCTCGACGGTACAGGAGAATCATTAGTCACATTTCCATCCAATACCTTTAACACCCTTGTTGTTGTAGTAAAGCCTTTATCTTGATGCGCCACAAACTGAAACTATTCTAATCGTTGAACTTCTCCACTTCAAACTTTATCATAGCCATCTCTTAAGATCTCACACAAAATCTGGCTCTGATACCAGTTTTTTGTGGGATAAACCTGTTATCAAAAGCTAATTTGAAGTATAATAGAGGAAGTAAACAAAAGAAATAACGATATTCACACAAAGAATACCAAGATATAAGTGGTTTGGCTCAATGTGAGCCTATGTCCACTGTTGGGATGAGTCTCAACGAATTCACTATTAACAAAGGTGGAGTACAAGAGATCGATCACAAAATCATTAATCCCAAAGCCCTAATACTCCCAATGAGCACTTAGGATTCTTCACAAAGGGATTCTCTCTCTCTGCAATATTTGACTGCTAATTGAGTTGAAAAATATATGAGAAAAGCATGTTTTTATAGTCCACGGCGCGAGATAATTTTAGAATATTCGCTCAAGCATAGTGTCGAGCAAACTCTACGTTTGATAGTTCGCTCGAGTGGACTGTAGAACGAAGCGTCGAGCTAAGGTCGCTTGAGCCAAGATCGAGCCACAATTGGGCCAGGGTCAAGCCAAACCTCTGAAATGACATTTTCAATGGAAAATCAAGCCAAACTCAACACTTATATCTTCAAAACGTATGTTCTACAGGTGCTTTCTCTTATTGAAAAACATTAAAATAATAAAAGTGAAACCCTCAATGAATATGCCAAAAGAATTTATTGCAGTGCCCCTTTATTAGTTACAGCCTCCAAGTGCAATTGATTTGCAATCCACTCATTAGAGGATAACAATCTAGCCCTCTTTGTTGTCAAAATGATGACAAATAAAGCAAAAGTAAACACAAACAAATCAATCACGTGACACAAAATTAACATGGTTCAGTAACGTGTCTACGTCCACAGAGTTACAAAGGATTTTATTGTACTGATAAATCATAAAATACACTTTGAGGGTGAAATGTCACTATACAGAACACTCAGGATGCATATACTATTCATTAAGTACATATTTATAATGTCACATGGCGAAAACCCTAATTTTCAGTTTTTTGAATTATTTGCTCAAGCAAAATGTCAAGCTCGTCTCGAGCGAACTCTATGTTCGACATTAGCTCAAGCGAAAGTCAAGCGAACTCTCTGCTTAAGCTTCGCTAGAGCGACCTATCGCGCGAATATTGAGCAAGTTTTCTGTTGGTGCTTCCTTTGATCGCAAACAATGCCAAAAATCTTCTCCGGGGCAACGACTGTAGTCGAAGATAACATGGCCAAGCCTCCTTAAAAATCTGCCAAAAAGTCATAACACATCATTGTCAGGTCGTATCATCAAATCGGACTAACACAATAACAAATCAAGCTCCACAAACCCAACACTAATCACTTTATTACCATGGCAATTCTTCAATCTTAAGACAACTCCTTTCTTGGCAAAACTAATGATGGTGAAGCCAAAATTTTTAGTCAATTGCCATGTTTTATTATTATTATTATTATTATTTTTATTTTTATTTCAAGCATTTCATGTGATTTTTACTCAATTTCAATGCAAACTTGCATTAAAAATAAATAGATCTTTGCTTGCTTGCAATCCAAAAGAATGCCTCATTTTACTTGTGATTTATGTACATGAGACAAGTAGAACATTCTATGGGCATCGCCACGCGGTATGTCGACACTATTTGTATCGTAATAAAAAATTTCAAACTAAAGGAAAAAGTGCGACTTCCTGGAAATTCATTGAAAACGACCAGTTCCACTAACCAAAATCGACGCCAAATGAACGAAGTCTCGTCACATTCTCCATTTTATTTTTTCATTTCACTTCCAAGAGGAAAGTGCCCATGTATAACGAGAAGAAATTCACTCTTTTCATGCCATTAAGCTATGCATAGGTTTTGCTCGAGTATATTTTTTAAAAAAGACTATTAAATATTAAAAAAAAAAAATTATCTGATCAACTTTATGTTTATATCTCAATTGCCATTTTAAATCATAAAAGAATGTCTTTTCCCAACGTGACTTTAATGCGTGAATAGTGTATTTTTCTTTATTTTTATATTCGGATTAAAGTAAAATTGTACCATAGTACCATGTCATTACACAAATATTGGTACAGTAACTTTTAATTATATATTAGAAAGGCATCTAAAACTATTTCTCTAATTTCCTAAATAAATTTTTTTCACTTGAGAATTGAGATCCTCTAATTCAAACAAGAACTTGAATAAATCTTTTTTTCCGGATTAGCACTGGACCAAATTCTCAATTACACACGCACAACCCTTTTTATAATTATTTATATAGTTATATTTTAAAATAAGGATATTTATATAAACTGATATTATTTTTATAATGATATAAAATACTGTAAAAATAATTATATATCTATCATTTTTCTTATTTAATTTTGTAATAAGAAAAATAAAAACAAAAACAAAATACGTACGTTCGACACTGTTAGAAATTAATTGATCAACTCTCTAATCCAACATTATTACACATCAGTAGTCAATGGAGGACCTCCGAGTCGGTCCTTACTGGATTAGATTTTGTAAAGACTAGGCACGAGCAGGCCAGATTTCCAGCCCTCGGATATCATCGTGTCACCGAACATTAGCCTGAATCTTTGAAGTGGCTTCTGGAACTGAAACGAACTTTTGGTGCAAAGATTATCATTTTCACAGTACAGAAATAATTTTACAAGAAAAATAAATTTTTGTGTCTAATTTATTATAATTAAAAGATTATTTATAAATAATTTTAATTATAAATAATTATTTTATTAAAATTAACTGATCCTAAATAAATAATTTTCTTATAGATATAAGTATATTCTCCATTAATATGCCCTGCCATCATTTTGCACCCTCTCATGCTTATACCATTAATCTTATTTACCATGCCGATGTATGCATGTATATCAGACTACTTAGCTCTCTATTCATGACCTCATCTGTCACATATAGCTGTAATTCCCACCGCCATAGCACAGTGCCATATATAGAAGACCCCCAAAGGACCCAATAAACCATGTTCCCCATCCCCAAACTCATACTTATCTATCTTGTTTACTACTCCCAATAAATAAAATCTTAGGCTCCATTTCTAGAGACGAGTAGTGGGAGAGAGATGAGTAGCTTCGAAGATGAAAGACTGGTTCAGATGGTCGAGGAGTTTATAGAATCAGAATCGCCATCACCTATTATCTTTTCTGCTTCCTCGAAGTGTCGTCCTCTAAACCATCGCACCCAATATCTCGCTTTACAGGTAAGTTTTTTTTTTTTTTCCCATATATATATATATATATACATATATATGTATATATATATATACACACATGATGCTTCCAGGGTTCCAGCCCAAGAAGTTTATAATCTGTTATTCTTGAATATATGACTTTTGGTCTTGCTTTTCGGTTTTCTTTTGTGTGCTTGTATAAGTTATGGAGAGAGATTGTGTGATTTTGTTATTTTGTCTGGTTTCAGGAGATTCTTGGGAGTGGGACACAAGCCGAGGTTGAGATCCTTGAGAGTGTGTTGAGGCATAAGAGAAACAAAACAGATGCTGATAAAACCAGCAGTCTGAAAAAGTGGCTAGTCATGAGGCTAAAAATGGATGGTTATGAGGCTTCTCTTTGTCAAACTTCTTGGATCACTTCCTTGGGATGCCCTGCTGGTGGGTCTCTCTCCCAATTTATTATTATTTGCCTCAAATTCCATACTTCCCGTCCCTTCCAACTCTGATCCATCCACTTTTTAGTCACAAGAATTTAAAGGCGTGTTTGATTATTGTTTCGACAATTTTTGTTGTTATGAGTATACGCATATGAGTCTATGACTGATGAAAATGCATCTGCCAGGATTCATTTTGAAGTACACGGATTGGCTACTGTTTCAAGAACTGTAATGAAAAATAAAGAATATTATTTATTCATCGAATTATCCCTCCAAATGCTCATATATATCTTCCGATTTCCTTAATTATGCTATACTGGAAATCCCCAAGTTGCGAGCATGAGTTAAAACTCTCATTTTTTTTTATTTTTTTTTATTTTTTTGTGGTTTTAACAGGTGATTATGAATACATCGATATTAAAATGGAAGATGATGAGAGTGGTAATTCAATGAAGTTTTTTGTGGACATGGATTTCAAGTCACAGTTTGAGTTAGCAAGGCCTACACCAACATACAAGGAGCTAACAGAAACACTACCACAAATCTTTGTTGGGACAGAGGACAAGCTTAACAATATAATCTCTCTTCTATGCTCAGCTGCCAAACAGTCCCTTAAAGAGAGGGGCCTCCACATCCCCCCATGGAGGACTACAGCTTACATGCAGTCCAAATGGCTTTCAGGCTGCACTCACAAAGTCTCTGCAGACAAGAGCAAAGCAAAAGGTGTTAGTGTTACAGATGATTATAGCAACTGGACACCCTCACCTCCAAGGGCCAAGCCTAAGAGGAGAAATTTGGGTGGCGGTTCGGCCTTGTCTATTCAATTTTCTGGGATGAGCATAAATTGTTGCTGAAATTTTGGTTGCCGAGTTCTAATAATGGCAGAGAGGCTGCTCAATTTTGTTCCCTTCTTATATTTTGGTATTTTTGTCGAAGTATTTGGTTATTTAGGTCCTTTTTGTACCGAGGCGTGGGAATGGGATGTAATAATGGCACCAATAGCAATTTTTTCCTTTCTGTTTTTCTGTTATTTTCTTAGATGTTTAACTTACGAGTTTTATTATGTATAAATAAGTTTGCCTATCAATTTGTATATTAATATTATTGTTTTTATATTTTAAATTTAAATTAGCACTGTTTTCAATAAAATTTATTTTCTAACTAATTATATTAAATGTGTGCGCGTATTAGTATACAAAATCGTTTATAATTAGATTTTTTCTTAACTTTATGTATGTTAACGTGCACTACGTGCATGTGCTTCTCTCTATGACTCTTATCACCTTAAAAATCTTATATTCTTAGATATTCAATATATGTTGAAGTATGGAGACGGAATATCATGTTAATGTGCACAATTGAGGCCATGCTTGCATCTAATAAACGTGTAATCCTTCTGTAAATGATTATGCCATTTGAGAATTTGATACATTTCAATCTAAAATGTTAAATTCTCTTAATTTAAAAAGGTTAAACTTATCTCAATGAGATCTATAAAATATTATTATTTACAATTTAACTCAATTTATCTGATTAACATCTAAATGCAGTCTTACTAGTGAATACTTTGAGTAATGCCTAGATAAAATTTAATATTGTTATAATATTATTTTTTAATATTATTATTATTTTGATATTTAAAAAAATTAAATTATTTATTATATTTTATGTAGAGATTTAAAAAAAATTATAATAATAAGATGAGATGAATTGAAGTAAATTTCAAATCCAAATGGAGTATTCTTTTATTGTTTTTACTCTATACTTCTTTTGTGAAGTTTCTTAGAAAAATAAGCATTTGCTTTTGAGTGGAAAGCGTTTTAATAAATTCTACTTTTATTTTGACAAAATTTCTGCATGGTTCATGTGTGCATCAGTGCATGGGCTCTTTGAGCTTTCTTATCGATCCGTGGTAGTGCATCCATCGTTAGGTGGTGATAGTCACGTACGTTTTTGACAAAATAATAATAGGGATGGTGTCATTATACCTTTATATATATATATATATATATATATATATATATATGTATATATATTACAAATTAGTTCTTCCTGCAGGATGATTACCCCAAAGAATAATGGGCGTCTCGAGTCAAACTTTGCTAGGATCAGTAAAATTATATAATGATAAATTCTATTTGATGTCAAAAAGTGGATGAGACTTGTCTCATCCTTTTGTCACTCTCATTGGTTTTTTAATATAATAATAAATTATTGAGCAAGAAAATGATCTACTAGAAATTAAACAAATTATAAAATATAAAGTTATATAATCTCTACTCTCATTATTCTGTACTAATATCATATTGTCTATCAATCATGCATTAAATTGATGATAGAGTTCTTTAAAAAAAAAAAAAAAAAAATCCAGAGTTGATATGCATAATGATATATCAACATAATAGGATAAAAGTCGAATAAAATTAAATATTTTTCTAAAATATAAATAATAGAGTACAGGAAAACTCTACACATTTCATGAATTGCATGAGATCTATGTTAACAAGAAGCTGATAACATAATAACAATATAATAAAAACCGACCACTTTTGTTTTAATTGCTTATTACTTGGAGCGGCATCAAATTTATAGATAGATTTTCCAGTGAATTAGTCACTATCATTAGAACAACTTTGTCCTTGCACTTAATATATGTATAGTTTCAACCCAAAGGGTGGTAATTCAACAGTCTTTTGAGTTAGTTTCAAGTGACGTACTCAAACTTAAATATAGATTTACCTTAAACTATTGGTATTAGCTACATAATGATTTATTGAGTACTTGAACCCAACTTGAGAAAGCATCTGCAGCTTCTCGTCATCTAGGTTCTTCTTGTCCAATCAACACGTACAGTGGGTAAGGTGCTACTATGTCTTGTTGTCTAGGTCTTCTTACTCTTTTTAGTTATAAAATATATATATATATATATATATATATATATATATATATATATATATATATAGTGCAGGCATTAACATCGTATTCTTTTTAAAATGTTAAGGCCCCCTCTCATATTTTTCACCAACCTTTTTTTTTTTTTTTTAACACAAGTTATTCATTACTTCAAACTGTATTATGGCCTTCAGCCATTACAAGAGACATAATCCATGGGTTTACATAGTCTATATCTAAAATCTCATAACCCAATGAGACTACTTTTTAAGCCAGTTGATGTGCCACTTTATTTGTCTCCCTCTTGACATGTTGAATTTCTCATATTATATCCATCAAGGCAACTTTAGCATCCTCTACCATGCAGCTAAGTATCTCATTTTGCACTTTGCTTTGTCTCATAGCATTGACAACTTGAGTTGAGTCTCCTTATAAGACCACATTTTGCTGGTCCAGATTTTTACACAACATTGCTGTTGTGACCAGACCCCTTGCTTTTGCAGTAGCTGATTGTGAACAAAAGGAAAGTGGTTGCATTATATTGGCTAGAACTTCACCTTCATTGTCTCGGATCACTACTCCAATGCCAATTTTGTAATCTACTTCTCTGACTGTAACATCCCAACTCAATTTGAGCCAAGTTGGTGGTGGAGCTTTCTACGTTGTGTTGACCTGTTGATGTATTATTCTTTGTGAACCTCAATAATCCTTGTGTTTGTCTAAACCCCTATTGTGCTTGCTAAGCTCTGTTGAATAAAGATACTGGAGATAAGAAACCACATTAAAAAATCATTTGATTTCTCCTAGTCCACAACGTCCTTGCTATTTCTGCAAATGAACAGATTTCATCCTGACTGGCCTATTCTCTGAAACATAGATAGAAAAATGGACCCAAAATCTTCATCTGTAATTGCAGCTTTTTGTATTTTCCTGCTTCCTAAAACCCATACATCTTGTGCAGATGGGCATGACCAGAGAATATGTGGTGGGGTTTCACTTGCATTATGACAAATGGGGCAAAATGGATCTGTTGTAATATTTTTATACAGTTTCTACTTTGTAGGTAAAGCATCCTTACTTGCACGCCATATGAAACTTTAACAGAATCTTTTGTTTGTAACTTCCATATATGTTTCCATAACTCTTTTTGATCCCCTTTTGTTGAGGATTCCCCCATCTTGCTTCTTTGTTGTTGTTTATACATGTGATATACACTTTTAACTGAGAAGTCACCATTTGATGTACATTTCCACACCAATTTATCTTCAATAGCATTATGTGAAACAGGTAGTTTCAGTATCTCCTTTGCCTCTTCCTCATTGAAAGCATTTTTTAGAAGTTGAATGTTCCACCACCCATTGTTTTGATCAATTAATTCTGCAACCCTTGCATTTTCTGTTAAGACTTTCATTGGTGATTGAATGTTGCATAGCCCAGGTCTGGGAATCTATTTATCCTTCCACACTTTAATTTTTTGTCCATCTGTAACTCTCCATATGCTTCCTTCATTTACTATATCAATTGCTGAGAAAATGCTTCTCCAAGCAAAGGAGGGTCTTGATCTTAGTTTAGCCTGTAAAATAAAGGAATTAGGGAAATAGTTTGCCTTCAATATTTTGGTTGCAAATGATGTTGAATGCGTAAGAATTCTCCATACTTGTTTAGTTAGAAGAGCTAGATTGAAACTAACCAAATCCCTAAATCTCATTCCTCCATCTATTTTACTCATACTTAGATTATCCCAATTTTTCTAATGAATTTTTGAAAAGTTTTCTTGAGATCCCCACCAGAAATTTGCCATCAAAGCATTCAGTTTATTATATAATGTCTTTGGTAAAGAAAACACACTCATGCTATATGTGGGAATGGCTTGAATGACAACTTTAATCAAAATCTCCTTGCCAGCCTGTGAAAGGAATTTGTTCTTCCAATTCTCAATTCTTTTGTTGACTCTTTCAACTATACTTTGGAATTCTCTAACTTTTGACCTTCCAATTAGAGATGACAATCCCAAGTATTTTTTCAAGTTAGAGGAAGCTCTTAAACCAGTTATCTCCATCATCTAGTTCCTTATTGATTGCTTAGTGTTTGTACTGAAAAACAGTGATGTTTTCTCTTTGTTGAGTTGTTGTCTAGATGCCTTCTATTTTGCTAGATGTAGTTTGGCAATTAAGGCTTCAGCACAAATAATGAATAAAAAAAATGAGATAATGGTCATCATTGTCTTAATCCTCTTGAGGGTTTAAGCACATCTTGAGGCACCCCATTAAGTAAATTTGAGAATGAAGATGATGTAATACACCTTCGGATCAACTCAGCCTACTTTGCATCAAACCCCATTTTGAGCATTACTTCTTTGAGAAAGATCCACTCTACTATATCATAGGCCTTGCTCATATCGAGTTTCATTACCATATAACATTTTTTTTTCATGCGTCTTTGTTTACATTGTGTGAAGTGTCTCATATGCAGCCAAAATGTTGTCTGAAATTAGTCTTCTTGGAATAAAGGCACGCTGATTTTGTGAAATGATAGCAGGCAGAATTTCCTTCAATCGATTGGCCAATACTTTTGTAATAATTTTGTAAAGCACATTACAGAGACTAATAGGTCTGTACTCTATGATATTCTTTGGATTGTTGTGCTTTGGTATCATCACTAGGTATGTATAATTAATTGTTGACATATCTTGCTTTGAGTTTAAAAAAGATAGGATAGCCTCACATATCTCGTCTCCCACTACTGGCCAATATCTTTGAAAAAAACAAACCCCATATCCATCTGGGTCAAGAGCTTTGTAGGGACCCATTTGGAAAATTGTCTCTTTGATTTCCTCTTTGTTGAAAGGTAACAGTAATCTATCATTCATTTGTTGAGTGAATTTTCTTCCAGTTGCATTGAGAAAAGTCTCAATGTTAGCAAGCTTAGAGGTTGTAAACAAGACCCTATAGAACTGAGTAAAAGCCTTCCCCATCTGGTTAGTGTCTGATATCTTACACCATTCTCATACATGATTTGCACAACTGTGTTTCTCTTCTTTTTTTGACTCGCACATAGATGATAATATATTGTGTTTCGATCCCCTTGGTGTAGCCATGTCACCTTAGCTCTTTGCTTCCATTTTAAATGGTCCCTTTCAAGCAAATCATATCTTTCTTGTTGAATCTGTTTCATCTGCTGTACTGAGTCTGCTGTGAGTATTTGTTGCATTTGTTGCAATTTGTTGGTTTTCTGAAGTAAATTTCCTTTTGCCTCATATGCTTTTTTATAGCTCCATCTTTTTAACTCACTCATGCAACTCTCACGTTTTTCCTTTATGTTTTACAATCCACATGAATTTCCTCTCACTTGCTGCCATGCCTTTTTTATCACATCTTCACAATCAGAAAATGTGGACCATCTATCTTTATATCTTCTCAATTGAGTGGTTTTGTTTGCTTTATTATATTGCTGGCCTAGTGACATTAAAATAGGACAGTGATCAGATGTAGAAGTAGCCAAAACTTGCACCTCACCTCCACCAAATGTTGCACATCATTTAGAATTTGCAATTGCTCTCTCAAGCCTCTCCTTAGTAAAGGATTGGTCTGATTGATTATTTGTGCACGTGTACTTGCCTTTTATTAAGCCTAAGTCAATAAGTTTGCAATCTTGCAACACCTTTCTAAATATTTCCATCTGTTTTTCTTCTCTTCTAGTCCCTCCATACTTCTCACTTTGATATAGGATCTTATTGAAGTCTCCTATATAAAGCCACCTTTTAGGATGTTGAAGTTTAAGGTTCTCAAAATACTCAATCTTTTGTACCTATTTTCTGTTTGAGGATGACCATAGGAACATGTCATCATCCAAGAGAAGTCTTTTTTTATCAATCCAGGAGTTAATGTGCCTCTGTGAATAAGTCTGGATTCTGAGTCTGACATTCTCCTTCCAAAACAAAGCCAATCTTCCACTCATTTCTACTCCTTCAACTGAAAATAAACCTTTAAAACCCAACCTGTTTTTTATAGTCTCTGGCTTATTCTTATGCATCTTGGTTTCCATAAGAAACAAGATACTAAGCTTATGGGTCTTAACCAAAAGACTAAGGTCCCTAACTGTCCAAGAGTTGCCAAGCCCCCATCTTCTCTTGGTAGTTCCAACTTAGAAGTCTCATTTCTCCCGGAAGGGCTGATTAACAGCCTTCGCGGATATATTCTCTATAGATGCAATAGTTGGGTTTTTGCCCCTAGCATCCTGATTATTCTCCAAAGCAAAGAGAATATTTTCATCTTCTGTTTTCCTTTCCCTTGTGGCATAAGGAGTGGTAGGTACCTTCTCAACATTAACATGTCCCCTTGCGAGGCTCTTCCATTTATTTACACTTGTCTCATAAACCTGTTGTGATATACTATGATGATATTGATCTATCGTGCCCTTCTCAGTACTAGGCATCAGCTCTGATGTGGAATCTGTAACAGGTGTGTACAATGTGTTGTTTTCCTTATCCAGAGCTAACATAAGTAAAACATGCTGCACTTGTGTTTTTGTCTTACTATCCTTCACGTCTTCATGTGGTGAGAGCTGCAACAAAAGCTTGCTTCCTTCCTCGCTTATAATACTACCAGTTTGTATAAGACTCTTTTCCTCTTTTTCCTAGCCTTCAGACCTGTACATAGTGATGCTTGCAAATTGTCTGCCTGAACTACTACCATGGCTTGAACTGGTTCTTGAACTAGTTAGACTTATTCTTGAGTTAGTAACCCTAAGGCATGTTCCATATTGTTTTGTACTAGTCAGCTTGGATGTATCTAATTGAGTATTTTGACCTGCATAGCCACTTGAAGCATGTTTATTTACTTCAAAAGTAAAGCAAAACTTAGGGAGTTTTTCATATTTGAATTGTACAAAACCTCTATGGCTTAACAGATCCATCACTTTTCCTCTTGCCAATGGTTTCATCAAGTCCACTTCGATAAGAACTCTTAACCATCTTCCCTAACAATTTTCATTGATGTCAACATCCACCTTTAAAACGGTACGGATCGAGGATCCAATTCTACTCCCAACTTCCTTGTTCATGCATCTCAAAGGTAAGTTATGTAGTTGGACCCACATATTAGTACGAGTAAAAGTCAGTTCATTTGGTGGAGTGTAACCCTCAAATTTTTTTAAGCATAGCAAATTCATGTCAAATATACATGGATGACCCTCCCATATCCTATTTAATTCAGTTTTAGATTGAAATTCAAATATGTAAAGATTCTCACCCACTTCTATGATCTTGGTACCAATACAGAATTTCTCAATCTTAAACATAGTATTTTTGAAGGCCTCTCTGTTAATCTTCTTATCAACTATTACTTTCCTTACTAGACAAAGCTTATCTTTATCCATAGTTTCCTTGATATCCTTTCCCATAATAACAATTTCATCCTTTTTTTTTCCTCTGTTAATGAGAATTTGTCCATAATTCAGCTATTTCTTCCGTCATCTTGTACCCAGTCACGGTTTAACTGTTCTTGTGTGACGCTCAATTCTAGAATTCTAGTTCTCTTCACTAGAAATTACTCTTAAGTGAAAAAACCTTCCACCAAGTGAAGGATATTATTCCTCCTCGCTAGAGCACTCTAGAAACAAGAGGAAACCACGTAATATTTTTCACCAACCTATTATTTGATCTACCACTCACTATCTTTGATTATTTAAACCAACACATCTTTTGAGGCTTCTGTAAATTATTTGCTTTCAATTTCTTATATTATCTTCCACCTATTTCTTCCTCCCAAGTGGAGCTAATTCTCAGGTGGGGTCTCAAATTTGAAAAAAACTCTTATGATAAGATAGATGTACAGATGATCGATGTAGTATTATTCATCATGATCAGGCACGTTGTTGTATCGCAAAATATATTATTAACATTATTTACTGAATATCAATTTTTAATGATACAATATATATATATATATATGTAGAATGAGAATATAATATGCATTCATATTTTTTAAACAATTTAATAATTATTTATCTACAATTTGAGGGGTTCATAAATAATAACAAAACACGCTTCATGCAGACCGTTTTTCTTTTTTCAAGGTTCGTACGTAGATTACATGGTTCATGTTTCAACCATATCCAAAACCTGACGTCGGCCAACATGCATAAAAAAAAAAAATAGATCAGAACATATGAAAGACAACTTACATTATATATAGATCACGCAGGCCAGACTGAAAAAAACCAGAGGCATTTCGAAAACAAGTGGCGCAAAACAGTGGCTGAATGTGTCTACTAACAAAGAGAACTAGATTTTATTCTTCCAGCTGGATGCTACGTAGCATGCATGGATGGTACTCCCACCCTGAGCTCTCGTTAGTTGATTTTATTTATTTTTTATATATTTTTTTAATACTTTTAAATATATTTTTTATAAAATAAAAGTTTACAATATTATTAAAAAATACATACTTAATTATTAAGTAAAGATAAAATAATAAAAAAAAAAAAAACTCAACGATAGCCCCCAGCTTTTTCCTATTGTTATCTATACCCCAAAAGAAAATGTTTGGATGGGCGTTGTATGCATTACTTTCAAGTAATGTTAAACACAGTTATTAGTTGTATAAGCGTAGTATATATCTTTTAAAAAATAATGAGATTATTAAAATAATAATTTTTTTATATAAATTTTATATTTATTATTTTTTAAAAAAATAAAACTTCGTACAGTCTTTAAATAGAGACTGCATTGAAAGTTTAGTTAAAGAAATCATTGGACATTGTAAACATAAGGTTTCTTCTCTCTCTCCGTTTTTTTTTTTTTTTTTTTTATTTAAATCATTCAAATAAAAAAGATGGGTTTCATCAAACATGAGTTCACCTTCAGTCTCACCCAATTTGTTATTCCCACATGGCTTGAAATGCTCGACCTACCAAATAGCCACGACCACATCAAAAGAAAATCAACTGAAAAACAATGTAACTTCTTTTATGTCAGAGCCTAATTTGTAATGGAGTAACGTCATATGGAAAAATACAACACGAAAATGTAACAACATATGGTGACAATAACTGCCATTGATCATAACTAGATCAGCTATTGGGGTGGGCCTCTACATTGGGTCTGCTGGACCCATTCCTTTGCATTCAGCCCAATATCATTGGGCAGACGAATTTATAACAATGCAACTTCTTCCATTGCCAGTGTCTAATGTCTAATTTATAATGAAGTAACAGGGCGTGTGGGGGACAGATACGACACCAAAATTTTTATCAACATATAGTGGTAATGACTGCTATTGATCATAACTAGAGCTACTGGGTCGGTCCATGTGCACAACCTGCCTGGCCCATCCATTAACTTAAGGATATGTCCATTTAGCAATACCATTATTTTCAAATATTTTCATCTCAAACATCTATAAAACACATAATACTTTTAATTTTACGTTTTTAACTTTTTCATCTAATCATTACTTCAGTATAACTTTTACAAAATCTCAAACAAAATACAAAAAACAATACTACCATTTCAAATTTCAAAACAAAAATTATATTAAAATAAATTATATTCAATTTTTTCTCTTATATTTCTCAAAACCCAATACAACATTTTAATTTAAACTATTTCATTACTATTCACATATATATTCAGATATTCTAAATTACTACTATTGATCATAGCTAGAGCTACTAGGTGGGCTTATGTATACGGCCTGCTTGGTCCATCCTTTTGCATTAATAGAAGTGCTATAGTCATATAGAGATTCTACAAAAATAAATTCACAAATTGACATGGTTTCATAAGATATATTAGATTTATTTTACAATAAAAATAACTTTATAATCTAACGTATAATATCAAATTACCTAAATTTATAAATTTACTTTATAAAATCTTTTTGTAATTAAAACATTCCTACTCTACTTGACAGATTGATGGATAAGCCAATCTTAAATTAAAAGGCAAGCGGGATGAACATATAACAACGACATAGAGTGGATGTGATTGCAATGGGTCATCTCTAGAACTACTAGGTGGGCCTTTGTACCCGGTTTGCCCGACCCATCCGTTTGTACCGGCCCGATATTATCGGGCAAAGAATGGATACACCAATTTTAAATTAAAAGGAGGATAGAGTACTCGGTTCGTAGTATATATACAGCCGCTGCCCTTTCGGTTGCTTTGCTTCTAATACAGTATGGAAACAACCTTCTCGCGTCTCTACATATATCATGTATTGCCTTTGATTTCTCCAGATTTTTTGGCGATACTGTAAGGTTTATACTTGTTGGCATCATCATGATTAGGTGAAACATTTTACAACACTGCAATATCATTCTTTGAATCTTTTACTTGAATTCAAAGAAAATAGTACGTAGGACCAAATACATGAAGTGGGTCTCCATTTTGGCATGCAATTTCAATACTAATTCAGTCATTATTTGATAATCCCTTGTTTCAGTTACCTTTTTATTGGGGTTTGGAGGAGTCTGGTGGCAGCCATGGTCGTTGAAAGGGACGTTAAACCTATATCACTTAATGATAATTAGTGTTCCTTGTGCATTAAGAAAACTGAAACTATAATGAAAGCACAAGAACGTATAGAATTAGGATTGATTTGGATTCAGAGATGAGATGAGATTGTTTTAGATGAAAGATGAAAGTTTAAAAAAATATTATTAGAATATTATTTTTTTAATATTATTATTATTTTAGAATTTAAAAAAGTTGAATTGATATTTGCAAAAGTTGAATTGTTTATTATATTTTGTGTGAAAATTTAGAAAAATTGTAATGATGAAATAAAATGAGATAAAACACTTTTTGAATCCAAATAGAGCCTTAATCAATCGTCTTTAATTGGGCTTAGAATTAGGTGCTCATGAATTCTTGAAATAGCAGCATCTGCTTCTTCATTAAGATCAACAAAATTAGGAACAGAAAACAGAAGAGAAAGGACAATACCTACACTTACGGCTTATCTTGAAAATAAAACATTCGATTAATAACGTAGAAACAAAGAGACTGGTTTTTCAAGTTCTCTCTCTCTCTCTCTCTCTCTCTCTCTCATATTCAGAGGCAGATAAAACATCTGGCTGATCAATATCCTTGAAGAGTTTGATCTGTAAAAGACGTTTTCTTTGTTTAAGGGTACCCATCAGTGATACCAACATGAGGTCTAAATTGTGACGTTGAGTACAAGTTCTAATTCATTTCTTGGCACTACAAAAGCATTGATATTTACTGATCTGTCACAAAAATTAAAGAAATAATAGATTAAAGAAAATAACATTGTATTACCGAATCCAATCTTGAAGTATTTGTCATAATTAATAAAAGCGAGCAGCAAGAGAGAGATATTTGTGCCAAAAGGATCTTGTCATTTCTTTTATATATAATGACGCACTCCATTTATGACAATGTGCTTTTTTTTTTTTTTATCTTTTTAAGAGGACGGTATCTCAATTTTATTAATTACTTTCACTTATGACTAAGGAAAATCGTGATTACAAACACGATACTTGGGAGGTGCATCTAAACTATAAAGTGGCATCAAAACTATTATAATCATATAATCCAATTACACGGCCAAAATAAAGACTCGTAACCTAAATCAGAACACACCACAGAGATGGTAACCTGCAAGAAAAACAAGCACACAAAGAAATAGTGGATCTGACTTCAGTGAAAATAGTGGATCTTATCTCAAGGGAACTTGCAAAACAAAGTGACGACCTTGAATTCCCACGGTCCAAACAGCGCTTAAGTACGTAACAAAATGAAGAAATATCGAGCAAAAAAAACTGAGAGAAGAAAAAAAGACATGGAAAAAGTAGCTGGGAAACAAAAAATATAAATTTATAAGAAATCCAAAATTCTATAATGGATAGAAAATTCAATTGGTCGTTAGTCTGTCTATATTGTTCTGCTCCCTCGCTGCGCTTTCAACCTCCCTCAACTATCATCTTATTCTGCAAAGCTCCTAATACGGTCTGGTATTCATGCTCTCTCTCTCTCTCTCTCTCTCTCTCTCAAATGCATTCTTCCTCTTTGTTGCATAAATTGATTCATAGCTCTGATATCTGAATGGAAGGATTTGGTTTCTGGGTTTCTTGGTCTCAAGTATGATCGCTGTTTGCATGCTATTATGAACAACCAAGTATTAACAAGCAACTCCTTGTAAAACCATTAACCATTTCTTGATTTATCATTTTTTGAAGTTCACAGTTTTCTTCCAATTATTCGTGCACAGATGTTGCAATGTTCTTTTTGTAATAGATCAGTATGAGAGGAGCAAAGGGTGCTGCTTCCGGTGGTGCTTTTGAGGCTCGACATCGTTTATCTTCATCAGTGTGAGTTTTTTATTTGCTTGAAATATATGCATTATTTACATTGGTATAAGAAAGTTGGCTACTGTAAGCATGTAACTTCCAGTTTTATGTCATTATTTTCTTCTTAAATCACTTCATTAGGTTCGTGAATACGAGTTCGATTCAATGATTACATAAACCTTGATGTGGCCGATGCAGGGCACTGTGTACAATCGCATTATAAGCTTGGAAACATTTTTCTTTCTTTGGATCCAAGTTATACTCTCTTCTCTCCTTTGAAGATCAGGTTCCAAATATTAGGCTGGGAGTGTATCTGAAAAGTTGTGTAATAACAGATGAACTGTTCATCACATCTCATTTCAAGAATCTAAAATTAGCTAGAAACATGACATTTGTGATTTCTTCCAGAAAGTAACATTTTGCAGAAATGATACATTAGATGATGAGCACAAAAGTAGTACATACAATACAAGCAAGTAAATCATGAATACAACAAATAAAGTTTGCTTTTCTTGATGCATTTTTTCATCAAAATATTTTTTTCGTTCTTCTTTATGAACTAATCTTTTCGTTTTGTTTACTAGATTTGTAATTAAATTTCTAACTTGGAACAGTGAAGAAGTTTATAAGAGAAGATTTCAAAAAAGCAAAGCTAAGCCTTTCCATATATCCATTCAAGATAGAAATTCAAGATGCAAGTTTGCTCTGCTTAAGCTTGTGCTCCTAATTATCGTATCTGGAACACTTGTAGCTTTCCTATACTCTCCAGAGGCTTACAATAGCAATCAACTACCACATTCTGGCTCTGGGTATGTAATGTTCTACTCCCGAATGTGCTGTTACTGATATCTGATGTTTTGCTGTGTGATTACTTTTCCAGTTTTTTTCCCCTTGGCAAAGGATAAGAGCCAAGGTATGCACACGAAAACAAAATGAAGAATAATATTTGTAAGCCTTTGACCGTCATTCTTTTATATTTTTTTATGCGGCATCAAATGATTGGTAAGTAAATGAAAAATAAAAAAGAAAATAACTTCATTTGATTCCACATCATCAGACGATAAAAAAAGTAATGATTAACTTAAAAACAGCAATTTTCAAACGCAATAATTGCCTAGAGTAGAAGATAAAATGATGTTTACGGTCATATCATAGACTATACGAGGATCGTACACTCTTTTTAAAAAAATAAATAATTATAAAACTCATATAAAAAAAAATTAATTTTTTTCAAAAAAAATATACAGCACTTATATAACACATTACTGTATCTAGCATTAACCGTCGGTTATTCACTGAATATAGCAAAAAATGAAGTAATCCAAGCCAAGTTTTGTTGACAGGTGGATATGGGGCGGTCCAGATCCTCGTTATCTATCAAATCTAGACGTTGCTTGGGATGACATCACGAAAGTTCTTGAGAAGGTGACTGAGAATAGTGAAAATTGGGGAATTGGTATTTTGAACTTCAATGAGCGTGAAGTCAATCATTGGAAGCAGCTCATTCCTGATGCCAAAAGCGTTGATCTGCAACTGGACCATGCAGCAAAAAATGTGACATGGGAGTCCTTATACCCAGAGTGGATAGACGAGGAAGAAGAAACTGAAGCTCCAATTTGTCCATCTCTCCCAAAGCTTAAACCCCCCGGAATACGACTCGATCTTATAGCTGTTAAGCTTCCATGTCGGAACGAGGGAATTGGTCCAGAGATGTGGCTCGTTTGCATTTGCAGCTTGCAGCTGCTGATCTAGCAGCCTCTTTCAAAGGCTTGTATCCTGTGCATTTGCTCTTTATTACCAAGTGCTTCCCACAACCAAGTCTGTTTTCTTGCAAGGAACTTGTTTCACGTGAGGGGAATTCATGGTTATACAAACCAGACTTGAATGCGCTAAGACAAAAAGTCCAGCTCCCAGTTGGCTCTTGCGAACTTGCACTTCCTTGCAGGGGCAGTGGTAAGTGCTAATCCAAAAATATTAATTTTTTTCTTAAACGATGTTACGAAAGCAAATTTAACATATACATCAATCAAGTCATAGGTTTGTTTTGTAAAATCTCTGTATAGATATAACACTTAGAAATGCAGATCTGGTTTACTCAAAAAACATGCACCGAGAAGCATATGCAACGATTCTGCATTCAGCTGACGTTTATGTTTGTGGAGCCATTGCTGCTGCCCAGAGCATCCGCATGTCTGGCTCCACAAGAGACCTTGTTATCCTTGTGGACGAGACAATCAGTGCATACCACAGGAGTGGACTTGAAGCTGCAGGCTGGAAGATTAAGACAATCCAGAGGATCAGGAACCCAAAAGCTGAGAAAGATGCCTATAACGAATGGAATTACAGCAAGTTCCGGTTATGGCAGTTAACAGATTATGACAAGATCATATTCATCGATGCTGATTTGCTTATGCTCAGAAACATCGATTTCTTATTTGGGATGCCAGAAATATCTGCATCGGGGAACAATGGCACACTTTTTAACTCTGGTGTAATGGTAGTTGAGCCTTCAAATTGCACTTTCCAGCTTTTGATGGATCACATCAACGAGATTGTGTCCTATAATGGAGGTGACCAAGGATACTTGAACGAGATCTTCACATGGTGGCATAGGATTCCAAGACACATGAATTTCTTGAAGAATTTCTGGGCTGGTGACGAGGAAGAAGTTAAGCAAATGAAAACTAGGCTCTTTGGCGCTGAGCCTCCAATTCTCTATGTTCTTCACTATCTGGGGGTGAAGCCATGGATGTGCTTCCGTGACTACGATTGTAATTGGAATGTTGATATATTACAAGAGTTCGCAAGCGATGTCGCTCACCAAAAATGGTGGAGAGTGCATGATGCAATGCCAGTTCTGTTGCAGCAGTTTTGTCTGTTGAGATCGCCGCAAAAGGCACAGCTAGAATGGGACCGTAGGCAAGCCGAGAAAGCAAACTACACGGACGGGCATTGGAGGATTAAAGTAAGGGATCAACGCGTAAAGAAATGCATAGACAATTATTGCAACTGGAAGAACATGTTGAAGCACTGGGGCGACGCAAATTAGACCAATTGACAATCGAGTCTTTTTCTCGAAGGCCATTGTGACTTAATGTGATTCGTCAGACTATAAAATTACTTCTATTGTAAAATAGATTTAACGAATCAAATAAAATTATATCAATTTGTAAGATTACTTTTACGTAATTCGTTTGTAAATGTAGCAGTCCTCATTTTGTTAAGGTCTTTTTATAAATTGACAATTATGATTTTTTTCATGTTTATTGATACGATATACCGTGTCGGATCATGTGTCAATAAATAGGCTTACAAATTGCTATCGCCTTTCATACTATTGATTTATTTGCATTTCATACGAATGAAGACTCATTTTCTTTTCCATTTATAGGCAATCCATGTTGAGGTTCCAGTCCATGATATTATTATTTGGATTGGAAACTGGCTTTGGAAGTTGTAAAATTCATGCAAAGGTTGTTAGAAGTTATTGTCTGCTACAAACGTCTGAACAATCGAAACGCCAAACAGGCAGTCATCAGCCCATCCTTTCCATTGACGCAACGCTTTTTGACCCAATCAAAAGTTCAAATGCTAGTCAAGAAAGTGATGCATGGTCAATTTCGGACTATTTTATCTCCATGTCATCTTGTGAAGATCTTCACTACCTCACCAACATTGTTGCTCCACCAATACAACCATCCCCTTACATGGAATAGGATCGACTTAAATTCCATCTCCATCTTATATATACATATATTGTGATACCCCCCATATCATAAGGATAATGGTAGGTGGTGAATGAGATTTCACATTGCTTGAGAATGAGAAGTTCTTGTTCTTTATAAGGTTTTAATAGGACTTCAATTATATTATTGACTAGTTCTTTTAGAGTATAGATCATGTGATTTGGACCTTCCATTAGGGCGTTACAGATATACTCTCCAACTTATCTGATTTCATATGTTTGATCAAGTTCGATCTCACTTGCTCTAGACTCCTTCGCTAATTCGAGTCAATTCAAATCCAATCTTGGTGACTTCTATTTCTTCTATTGCATTGGAGGTTCAAGATTTGACGATAAAAAATGAAATTAAGGTGATTCTCACTGGTTCGATCCCATCTAATATAAAGTTGTAAGATACTCATTTTTTATGGTATTATTAGTATGCAAGTATTGGAATGCTCTTTTGCTAATTTTGCAATTTCATCGGCTAGAACAAGAGGGTAGGTTTTTTCACAATATTGATTAGAGTTTTTGTCATCAAAGATCATTTGCATGAGTTTTGCATGGTCCATGGCGATTTAGCATGATAGAATGATAGTGACCCAAAAATTCCTTCAAATTTACTGACACTAGAATGATAGCATGATCATGGAGATTTGGCTTCGTTTTTTCTCTCTTATTTTTGGGGAGGTATATAAGTGCGATGTGAATTCTATCTTTGTGCCTTTCTATCAATGTGCAAGGAATGTAAGTTGTTAAATGGAGTATTTTGTACGATTTATCCATTGGTGAGTACTTCCGCTCACTCTTTTATCGAGTACTTTGTATCTTTGATTTTTTGAGGTATGAAAGTTTTAGTTTTACTTGCTGCTATGACGCCTCATCGAGTAATTCACCCTTTATACAAGTCAATTCAACCAAGATACAAAGGGATAGAGGGTGGAGAACCATTAAAAACACTTCAAACCAATAAACACACTGTTAGAAAATAAATAATAAATAATTTATAACGGGAAATATAGGGGAAAAAAACAAAGAGTCGATCCAACTGTATGGTTTCTTACCAAGAGGCTTACAAATGGGTTTTCAAATCTATGGAAAGGGAAAAGTAAATAAATTAAACTATGAAGTATTTCTCGATACATTCAATGACACTTCTGCAAAATCCTTGCACAGGAGTCGAAGTTAATGAAAAATTAGAAGTATTCAAAACAGTTAATCAGGCCTGCGAATACGTAGAATACATGCCAAGTTGCCCATTCCCCAATACTAGCACAATTCTATACTTACATAAACACTGAAATGGCTCTTACAAATTTGAAGAGTACTTATTTCCATTTTTTCCTCACCATTTCCCCACCAATACCCTCCATTCCCTCCCAAAGTACCGGCTCTTCATAATTCTCCAACACCTCCAAAAGTGGCCCCACCCCTAACTTTCCCTCTACTCCGAAGGCAGCACCATCTCATGGTAATCCATCCCCTCCAAAGGCAACCCCATCCCGTGGCCCCATTGCACCACAATGGGCAACACCACCCCATCATTCTTTCTACCCACCAACCTCCAGCAGCAAAACCGCCCCGTCATTCAATCTCACCTCCTTCACCAACTGTGACACCATCACCTCATCATATCTCTCCATCACCACCTCGATCTTGTTCCACCTCCACCAGGACACCATTCAAATATTATTGTAGTTGTCTTTGTCTCACTCTTGGTGGTCCATTCTTTCTTGCATTCCTTTCAGTTGTTCTGTGCTGCTTCATTAAGAACAGAAAGAAAGTTGGAAAACTGAGATAATAATTATTGAAGAACATAGAAAGGTCCAGGAAGCCATCATACGGGGCCCAAATGGCAAGTGAGCTAAGGTTTAATTGATCAAAGAGGACATGCCCATTGAGGAAGAGATCATGAAAAATGAGGGATCGTCCACATTTTAAATCTGCAGAGGATCATCTTCAAGCTATTAAAGCGGCAGCATCCTCTTCTGGGTCTATTCATTACCATCTTGAGCAAAAGGCCTGAATCAATGCCACACAAATGAACCGGAGAAGCAACAAATTGATTAATAATCCCTTCTATACAATTATTTTTTCATAAGATAATAATCGGAAATTTATCATTCTTACCCAAATTTGTATGTTTTTTGTTGGAATAAAAGTTGTTAAGGTTGTCCAACTATAGATCCATGTGTGTGTGTGTGTATATATATATATGTATGTATGTATGTATGTATGTAAGAAATACTGCTTGGCTGTAAGTATGGGGGGTAGCGAGTTTACCTTTCTACATTGAGTAATATTTCATGAAAAAAGAAAAAAAGATAGATCTACAAGATGAACAAAGCGCACAAGGCAACGTAAGGTTGGTAGTATTTATGGTGGGGGTTTCCCTTGCAAACTCCAAGCATGTATAGAATATCTATATAATTAAGATAGGTGAAAATACAAAAAATTATATGTCTGTGTGTGTATCATAAACTAGTGTGTTGTCATGTAGCAATCAATCTGTGAGCATATTCTGGCATGAATAACGAACAATATCATGAATTTAGCAATTAGCAGTCAAATATAAGCTTCCCTGATTTAAGATTTCCCAAATGTGGTGGCATACTATTAGTTTGAAAACTGGATAAGATGTGCCAAATTTGCCATCTAAAGGAAAATTTTCCCTAGAAATTCATGTTGGGAAGACACCATTCAGCCAGATTCATGTTTAAGGGAGATTTGCATTATAATACTGAATCAGGTAGCAGAATGAGTTGTCCAAGTTCAAATGAAACATTTACTTAAATGATGGGAAGCATACCATCAGGAATGCGAAGTAGTACAAGCCGCTTGCCAGAAGGTAAGAAATTGGCAGGACAAGACCTGACATTCAAGCAAATAAGCTGTGAACGAATGAATGCCCTAAAAGGTAAAGGATTCTTCTCAAAATAATAATAATATGGTATCTCTGGGCAGGTTAAGGAGTTTGCCTTGAAAGGAGGGGTCTGAAAGTCCAAAGCCTAGCCGACTTTCAATGTATAGATCGTCCGATAGCTTGTATATTTGTATTCATGGATCATGCTGACGTGCAAATTGTGTTTGCATAAATTGAATGAAGCCTCCAGCAGTGCATTATGCAACTAAAAAGATTTGGCAGTATTCCCAACCCCGATAACAGGTAGAGACATTAAATATGGTAATAGTCATGTTGCAAAGAACATTGAATTAGCAACCTACGGTTGTACTTAGAGGCAGTTTCCCAGTCCACAATCACCAGGTCATACTGATGCCTGTATTATCTTATCTAACATTTCGTGTAACTCCAGACTTTGAGGATGAGAATGGTCCCCTTGATAGAACTTACGGATTTTTCCTTGAATGGTTATCCAGCTACAACCAGGAGTTTTAACCAAACCCAATTTCCTCATCTTTACTCTGATTAGTGACACACCATCCCGTATGCTAAGAGAATCATAGATACTGCACAAAGCTATGTAGTTGCTAGAGTTTCTAGGCTCCAATTCAAAGAGCTGAAGAGCTGCAATTTCTCCAATTTCAACATTCTTGTGCATCATGCAACCTGCAAGTAGGGCACCCCAAACACTTGCTGTTGCCACCGGCTTGATATTTTTAACCAATGCAAGCGCCTCCTCTAGATACCCAAAACGACCTAAAAGATCCACCAGACAAGCATAGTGCTCTACACTGGGTTCCAATCCATAATCAAAACTTATTGAGTCAAAAATCCTCCGACCTTGATCAATAAGACCTGAGTGGCTGCAACTAGACAGAACTGCTGTTAGTGTGACACAGTTAGGTTTAAACCCACAATCTCTCATTTTCTTAAACAAAGCCAGCGAGTCCTCTCCTTTCCCATGAACACCATAACAAGATATCATTGTGGTCCAAGTTACCAAATTCAGCTCACGCACGCTCCTGAAAACCTTTTCTGAGTCATGCAAGCATCCACACTTTGCATACATATCAATCAATGAATTACCAATTGCAACATCTCCGTCAAATATGAAACTTTTAACTACTTGCCCATGAATTTCCTTCCCTTTTATCAAGTCTCCTTCCCCTCCGCAAGCATTCAAAATGCTAGGAATCATCATCGAGTCCATCTTCTTCCCTTCATTAAGCATGCCTCTGAAATAATTTAAAGCATCCGCATAAAAGCCAGCCCTACCAGAACCAGAAATCATCGAATTCCAAACAGCAGAATCTTTAGATGACATATTTGAAAATACACGCCTTGCATCAACTAAATTCCCACATTTTAAATGAAAATCCAAAACTGAACTTCCAACAACAACGTATTGCTCAAATCCAAGCCTAACCACCCAACAATGAAGCATCTTACCCAGATAAGCATCTCCGATTCCAGCACATGCCTTAAATACAGGAGGAAACGTATAATGATCAGGTCGAATACCCATTTTAACAAACTCAAGGAAAACATGAAGAGCATCCGAATAAAGCAAATTATTAGCATATGAAGCGAGCAAGATGTTCCAAGAATGCATATTCCTCTCAGACATATTGTCGAAGACTCGGCGAGCGTCTTGGAGAAAGCCACATTTAGAATAGGCCAGTAAGAGATCGGTTTGAAGGGTCACGTTGGTAAGGAAGCCATGAAAGAGGATTTGGGCATGGGTTTGCTTAGCTTGGGAAATTGCAGGGAGTAGAGCACATTTTCTCACAAGGGAAGACAAAGAAAACACAGTAGTGTTAGACATTTTTCAAGTTGTTAAATTCGAACGGTCACACGAAGATTTGGCGGGAAGAGAAGCGCGCTAACCTGTGACTTCCTGCTTCTATCTTCCTCTTCCATAGTCGACTAAAATCATGCCATGTCAATGACAGCTGGTTCCACTCGGAAGTAAAAAAAAATGGCAAGCATAGCAGAGTTGAGAGAAAAATTATATTCACGGTCCGCACATTTCACGCAATATTGTTTTTTTTTTTTACACTTAACAAATGTGTGGTATACTGATGATGAATAGAAAAATTTAATAAATTTAAGAAGAATAAAATCAAAAGTAATTTTAAAAAATTTAAAAAAAAAATATGATGTGTGATGTTTGGAGATGATGAGTAGCAAAGTTCAAGGAGAAATGATGTTATTTTTCTTGGCTTTGGATATGTAGGGTCTTGTTTGGATTCAAAAATTATCTTAACTCATTTCATTTCATCTAATCTAATTATTACAAATTTTCTGAATTTTCAAACAAAATATAATAAACAATTCAATTTTTTCAAATCTTAAAATAAAAATTATATTAAAAAATTATATTCTAATAATATTTTATTCAATATCTCATATTATATCATCTCTACTCAACTTCATATCCAAACCTCTCACTTCACTATGGTTAATGTATCATATTTTAAGTCATTTCTTATTTAAATAGATATATAAAGCCACTTAAAACATACCATATTGACTAAATTTTCAAATGAAGTGTAGCGTTATTTTAGATAGAATATTTTGTTGTAAAATCTTGTTATAAATAAAATGTATAAGCGATTTCATGAATAAGATGTTACAATGATTATGTCTAGAATAAAAGCACAACCTTTGGTCATCCATCTTTGCCCATTCTCTTGCCTAAGAAAGTTCATCTACTGTATTTTGGAAGCACATAAATTGTATTTCCAATACCCTCGCATCGTGGCATCATTATTATGTATACATTTCAAAATTTGGCATCCACAGGTGAGTTGACCTCGAGTCATTCATTTATTTATACGATATTGTACATCTAATAAAATACTTACATGACATAATTTAATTTAAAAGAAAAATTTAAAAATTTCAATTTTACTAATCAAATATTTCCATTTACATGACATATCAACTTGAAAACAGAATAATTTTTGCAAATAAAACCACCTTTCTAACTCAAGTGATTGCCTCCATTAATCATATTTATCCTGACAGTCTTTCACAATAAGACATTAAGCTCCCACAACCCTCAATTAATGTGCTACAATAAAAACCTCCCTATTCTTTTTCTTTTTTTTTCTATTCAGGCATGCATTATATTATAAAAGGAAATACTTGAATAATTATATTATAAAAGGAAATACTTGAATACAAGAGATTTCAAGTGGATCATTTCCACTGTCAATAAAAATAAAGCATCTAATAAGATTATCAAGGGGTTTGCTTCCAAAAATTAAGTTGGCTGCTAACCATTGCGCTACTAAATGCGCACATCGATTTTTATTTTCTAATTTGTGTTTTCAATGGCATCAATGGCAGATTGAGCATCGCCTTCAATTAGTGCTTGGAGTTGATGTTTTTTTTATGCCATTTTTTAAGCTAGGAGCACTGCTGAGGCTTCAACTATCAAGGGATTTGTTGTCTGAATTTTTTCTGTTTTGATCTCCAAGATTTCTTCATTATGATATTTGCATACCACTGCTGCTGTTGAGAATGAGTCTCTTACTGCTGCATCAAAGGAGAAGCTTTTGAAATTTTGTGGCAGAGGTTTCCATAGTTTATCTCTTTTTTCCTCTTTTTTTTCCCATGCATTCTTGTAATCTTGATAAATCTGGTTCAGTCTGATCTTTGCCGTCTCTAAAGATAAGGAGATGTGGTTATAAACTATTTTATTTCTTTGCCTCCAAATAAAATCTATGATGATAGCCGCAAATAATTGGAATGATTGTTTTTCCTTCTCCTGTAGTCCTAGCTCCTTCTTTAGATACAATATTATTTTGATCCAATCTGAGATGGATTGTATTAGCAGCATTTCTAAATTCAGTGGCCATGAGTTTTGTTGCCATAATATTCGATTTACTGGGCACTTTATGAATAAATGCAGAGAAGTTTCTTCCACTTGATTGCACATTGGGCATTCTTTATCTTCAGTTTGAGAAATAACTTCGCCCACTCTTGATTTTGTAGGGCCCATGTATCAAAGTAGTTTCCATAACAATAATTTATGTCGATCATGGACTTTTAAGCTCCAGAGAGGTCTTGATAAATTCTACAGAGGTACTTGCTAGGTTACAGATTGATTTTTAACAGCTATGTGGTATGTTGTTTTGATTGAGAATTTACCATTGTGATTCAGAGACCATATTATTTTGTCTTGTCACTGGGAGATTGATGGCAATGGTATTTTTTGGATTTCCAGAATGCTTTTTGAATAAAAAAGGCCTTGCATTTTTGGTAGATCCCAGGATCTTGGGTTATCTATAATTATGTCTGAGACCTTTAGGAATGGGAGCATCTGATTCATCTCTTGGACTGGTTTTGGTTTGAAATTTTCTATGGAAGGAATCCACGATTCTAAGCAAGCATTTACTAATTGCCCATTATTAATTTGATAGCATCCTCCTTTTGTGAGGAGACTTCTTGTTTGAATAATTCCTTTCCATAAGCTGGAATCTGATGTTTTTGGAGTTGCATTTCAAAAAACTAAATTCTTTAGATATTTTGTCGAGACGACTATTGGCCATAATCCATTCCTTCTATTCTGCCCTTCACTCATTTATTATCTTGTCTTTGCTAAAAGAGTTTTGTTCATATTTTCCATCAGTCTAAGTCCAAGACCTCCCAATTTTTTTGGTTGACAAATTGACTTCCATGACTTGAGGGTCAAATTATGAGTTTTGTCTTTTGGAAATCTCCACCAGAAGTTTTTGAAGCTAGTATCAAGGACTTTGCAAATTGATTTTGGGAGACAGAACAAGTTCATATAATAAGAAGGAATGGTGTTTACTACTGTTATGATTAGCATTATCCTACCTGCTTGTGAGAGAAGTTTTAATTTCAATCATTCCAATTTCTTCTCAACTTTGGCCAGTATCTTCCTGTAGTTATCTTTCATGTTCTTGCTAAAGGTAGTTGGAAGACCCAAGTATTTCATTTTTGCTAAAGAAATCTGATAAGGAAGCCATTGAGTAATGATTGTTTTGGTCGCAGGACATGTGTTCCTTGTGATGAAGATGGAGGATTTTGTCAGATTTATTTTTTGCCCTAACCATTGTTAATATTTTTCTAGACTTGTAAAAATCTCTTTGGCATTATTTTCTATTGCTTTGGCAAAAATTATAGTATATTAGCAAAGAGTAGGTGAGAAATTGAGGGGCAGTTTCTGCTAATTTTTATTCCTGGACCCTTGTGCCTCTGCTTTAAGGAAAATTCTTAATAGTGCTTCTGTGACTAGTATGAAGAGAAATGGTGAGATAAGATATCCTTGTCTTAATCCTTTTTGTGCTTTAAAAAACCCCATTGGCGATTCATTTATTAAGATGGAGAATGTTGCAGTAGTGATACATTCTTTTATCAAATTTATCTATCCTTGACCGTAACTCAAAGCCTTCATTACTTTGAAAAGAAAATCCCATTCCATAAAATCAAAAGTTTTTTCCATATCAAGCTTGATAGCCATTAGTCTTTTTTTCCCTATTTTCTTCTTGAGAAGGTGAAACAATTCATGGGCAATGATGGTGTTTTCTTTAATGTTGCGGCCCGGGATGAATGTTGTTTGAAGATGAGAAATTATATTGGCTAGAGTGGCTTTGTAGATTACATTTGTGAGACTAATTGGTCGGTATTGGCTTGAGGCACTTGGGTTTTGAGTTTTGGGGTTGAGAGCTATATTGGTATGATTCATCCGTTTCAAGAGTTTCCCATTCCAGAAAAAAATTTGCACCACTTCAATGACCTCTTTTTTTATGATGCACCAAATATATATAAAAGATCACTATCATTCCATCTGCACCTGATGCTTTGTGATTAGAAATTTGTTTCAGGGCTCCAAATATTTCTTCTTCATTTGGCACTGCACTAAGTGATGCGTTTTCTTGATCTAAAATTTGCTTTTCGAATAGATTTTCTAACTGGTCTGGAATTTGAGAATTTGATGAAGTATATATTGCTCTAAAATGATTAATAAATGATGATTCAATAACAAGAGGTTTCATTGACCAATTACCTGGTCCCAGTTTGATGGAGTCTATCATGTTGGTTCTTCTCTTGATTGTTGTTGAAAGATGATAGAATTTTGTGTTGAGGTCTGTTGAAGTGAGCCAAGCAATTCTTGATTTTTGCCGCCATAATATTTCTTCATATTTCCTCTGTTTTTGGAGGTTTTGTTGCAGAAATCTTTCTTGTTCCTGGCTATAGAAGTTCATTGGGCTACTTTGTACTTGTAGTAGCTCTTCTTCAATTCTTTGAATAATATTGGTCTGAATTCTCCCAAAATGCTTTTTGTTCCATGATTTGAGGGATTCTTTTGTGGATTTAATTTTCCTGCATAGGATGTTGGCCAGGTTACCCTGATAATTTTTGCTCTATGCTTCTTTGATGATGTTGTAAAAACCTCCCTATTCAACTGTATGGAATCAATTGAATCATTCATCGTTATGATTAATACCTAATATGGGATCTAACAATGTGTCTTCGGTAACCCATTTGTACATGGGGTTCCGGAATGAAACTAGAATGAATGGAGCAAAACTTACCTATTGCAAAGAGGAATTGAAAAAAAAATTGTCCTATAAGGTAACATTTAGTTTAATCGTCTTTGTAAATACTATTCGTTAATGCATGCTTTATACACTTTTACATGTGATAGGCAGTCATGCAGTTTGTGTTGCGTGTACTATTGGGGCTCCATAAAATACAGTGATCCACAAAACCCTAGCCCCTGAAAAAATAAAATGGAAAGGGAAGGGGTCGTTTTTAGACATTTATAAACAAGATCATTGTTCCATATATCATGTAGACCCTGCATTGGTATCAAGGATCAATTGCCAAGGGAGTAATGCGCCTCTTAGCTGGTTTATTTGAGATAGGAGTAGTTGTTGAGCTTGGTGATGCCAGTTTCCTTTCATTCTCTCCTGCTTCTGATTTCGTGCTATCTGCTGCAACAACAAATTCTCTCCTAGTTTCATCGATTAACATATCCTCTGGCTTCTGAACAGGCCCCTGGTTCTCATCAACCATGACTTTCTTTCCTTCTAAGGCAGATCAAACAAGAACTTTATGAAAGGAACTAAGCAGTTGAGGGGAAACAAAGGATTGGCAAACGAGTGATTCAAAAATAAAAACCACGGACAACAGACCTGATAAAGAGATGGGCAATCCCAGTTATCATGTTCAAATTCTAGTATAGTACAGTAACCGTCTTGGGAGGATAATGCCAAGTATCGGCCATCAGGTGACCTTTGAACACAAAGTAAGGGTAGGCTTTCAATGTCCAGAAAATATCAACTATAATTATAAAGAAGAATTGTCAACATTCACACACTAGGAGCATATTACATGGGAAATAGTACAAAACATACCATGTAATGTCTGTTATGGCTGCATAGTGAAGACCAGCCAAGATTGCTATAGGAGGAATGCTCTCTGTATCATATATGTATAAAGAATTCAAAGTGGCCACCGCAAAAATGAGGCGATATGGGAGCTTAAAGAGCGCAGCTGCACAACTTACGGAAGATGATTCAGATTACTATCATGTATTGGCCTAGCTGCAATCATTTTTGAACAACAGGTTAACTATCATAAAAGTACCTGGAGTTGACCCCCGAAGGCTAAAAACTACTGGACAGAAACGGACCACTACAACTGGCTTACTAGCACCTGGGAGCTGTAGAGCCGGCCTGCATGTGAGAAACTTCTATGTTCATGATTGCAAAACCTAAGGTCTCCTTTTAAAGTTACTTTATTATTTAAAGGAGTTAATTATCACTTGCTGAAAAACATAGATTGCTATTAATTCAGCTTGCTTCATTAAGAGATCATGCTCAATATTTGGCAAAAGTAGCTCTTAAAAAAGCAACAAAGGTGCAGTACCAAAAGAGACAGTATACAAATGTGCAGCAAAAATCTTACCTTGAAAGATCATTTCTGGAAAATATGTAAGCTGTATTTACTGTTTCGGATGAAGATGAAATTTTACAAGAACCTGGAACGAAAAGTGGGCTCATCAACACAAATTCAAACAAAGAAATATAAAAAAAAAATGTTTTACTTCAGTGAAGGGAGTCACAAGTTCTGGAAGCGTCATAAAGCACAGCTCTTTGTCAAGGTTATAAAAAAAGTTAAAATGGAGCACAATCAGAAAAGGGTGAGATCATTTAGAAGAAAATAAAATATTAAGGCATGGCTTCACACCACACTGTTTATAAGATGGTTCATCTTCTGTTCCCTCTGTCTCGCACATTGGCATAGATTAAGAAAGATATGGATAAAAATTATAAAAGGCCACAATATATGGGAATTTTGATATCCATGTTCCCGTCAATACGGCGTCACAGACTCACATGTTCCATGTACTAGTAAAGTAGAAGAAGGTACCATCTAGGTTTTTCAGATGCTGATC
The DNA here is from genome assembly GCF_004785595.1 of Juglans microcarpa x Juglans regia. Classification (NCBI taxonomy): domain Eukaryota; kingdom Viridiplantae; phylum Streptophyta; class Magnoliopsida; order Fagales; family Juglandaceae; genus Juglans; species Juglans microcarpa x Juglans regia. The sequence goes on from NC_054597.1 coordinate 7,427,050, forward strand.
AACCATTATTGTCCATTCGAACCAAATTCAAGAGTCCTACCAGTTAGTGTCCTAAAAGTTTGCAGTTACGAGAACAAAAATACAACCTAATTGTTAACAAGACCAGATTAATCCTCCATTTCTAATGCAGGCTGAAAATTTTGACACCAACGGCACACGAGTGTCTGCGTAATATGTTTACTCCTCGGCCACAATAACACCTTTGCCGACCAAGAAAAGCAAAACTGCGTTTTTAATAAAAAGAATATCACAACCATTTCCTAAATAAGACATCAAATGAACGGCCTTATATGGTAGATTTTTGGCGACAATACTCATGTGAGTGATCGGGGACTCTAAGGTGCTAATGACAATCCCATTAAGCAGCAACTTTATAATATCATCAAGGATTCTTAAACCAACATTCAAAGAAAAAATACTAGTCTACATAAGTCCACAGTAGATTGGATTGTATATTATAAATGAAATCAGTACCTGCAGGCACAAGTAAAAATGATCCATCGGGTGACCAGGCTAATCTTCGGAAGAAAGATGGCAATGTTTCATCATGGAAAAGATGATTTAATGCAAACTGCACCAGAAACCATTCATGAGACTTACAGCAAGGGATGCCTTGTTGTACAACTCAGGAAAAAAACAAAAGAATGTCCTATTATGTCCTTACTTTGGAGTCATCTACTGATGAATGTTCTGCCTTTGTAATGACATTCTGACAAACGTAATTCATCTTTCCCATGCCCTTTGTTTTTGTTTGAGGCTTATTAACGTAAATACGGCAAGTTCTATCAGAACTAAGGGAAGCAACATACTTGGCCAGTGGATCCCACGCTACACCTTGAACATAATGGAAGTGGCCATCCAAAATCTGATGGACAGAACCTGAAGAACAGAAACATTGAAAAAAAAAAAAAAAAAAAAAAAAAGATATGAATTAACAAAGCATTTTAACTGACATGTCCAATACTGGCCATAAAGGGGTGTGCAATAGAAAGTTTGAAACCTCTTTAATCCTATTATTCAATGATTTTCTAAAGATACTAAATGATACAAATCTGATTTTCTAGTGTCTTTCTTACCTTTGCTTATATCCCATATAATGCAAGAATTATCGACTGATCCAGAAACAAGAAACGCACTATCGGCAGACCACTGCAGGTCCAGGACATCCTTGCGGTGAAACCTAGTCAAGGATAAGTCTATTAATGAGCATAGAGTTTATCTTAACAAAATCAGAAACGAACTTTCCGAGTCCAGAAAATAAGTGGTTTAATTTTTCCTGTCTATATGTAAGGTTTCACTCAAGCACTACAGGCTAACCCAATGATAAGCAGATTATGTTCAACTTGGACCACAAAATAACCATCATTTCATTTACCATTGAAGATCACCACATATATGTTTAAACGTGATTTACTTTATCTCATTGACATTGTGTTTTTATAAATATGATCGGATTAGCTTATTAGTTTTAAGTTGGACCCCGAGAATGAGTGATTCGAGGATGCCCTTCCTGGAAAATATTTTATTGATTTCTTCTCCTGGTTGGGTTCAACATATAGATCAATTGGCTGTAAGTTGGCAATGTTCAGTCTAATCCAGAGTGACAACCTGGTGTGTTTAATTTAGAACCATTGTAACTCATGCAAAAGATTTATCCAAAACTCCGATGAAAGGCCTTACGATAGAGCCCTGAAAACCTTCCACGTTTGACCTGTGTCTGAAGAGTGTAACTTCCAAATGACCAGTTCACCTCCTGAAACAGGAAGACTCAATTTAAGAATTTCCTAGCTAAATCACCTTGCTGAGCAATGATAAGACCGGGGTCGATAGTTTATTGGCAAAAAACTGCTGCAATGACTGAAGTCATACCATCAGCACCAGATGCAAGTTGTTCCCCTGCATTATATAAGCGAGCAATATCAAAATTCCAGCATAAAAAACATCATCAAAATAGGACATGCAGTTAACCACAAAACTAACTTGTAGAAGCCTCAACAATACTTTAATATACACAGAAGTCTGATAGAAAACATCAGTTTTAAAGTTCAGATAACTAAAAAGCAATGAAATATTAGCAAGAACGTAATGCCGACATCAAATATGGGTTACGAATGTGTGCTACTTCCTAATTTCATCAGTTTGAATATTTATACTGCGGGGCTCACCTGAGACATCCGATTGAAAGAAAGATTCCTGTGTTTGTAAAGTTTCATCATAATCTTTTTTTTTTTTTCTTTTTTTCTTTTTTTTTTTTTTTAATTTTATGACGGGGAACCATCCCACGGCAGAGCCCTTAGGACTCACCAATAGAACCTAAGCTCCCAAGGAGACTAGCACAACAACCCACCGCCATAGCCTCCCACTTAAATTGCAGTTTGATTTCAGAGAGAATCGAATCTGTGACATGGGACTCATGCACACAAGTTTGGCCTTACCACTTGGGCTACCCACAGGTGGGTAAAGGGACGTCATAATCTTTCTATGTTTAAAATTGTGTTCAGCTTTGAGTTGATTTTTGAAAGTTATTCGTGGCAGATTCATTCTATGTCAAATAATTGATAGTTTTCTGCCTTGAGTTGATGGTTATATCTTAAGAAATTATTTAGGAATATGGTCCTAACTACAGTCGCCCCAGGGTTTCTAGCAATATTACGATGGTCCTTACGTATTTTGTAGTTGTTAGGTAGTGTCTATGTAGAGAATCGTAATCATAGTAGACTAATAGGTTAAGGAAGAGTCCGAGTCAAGAGGTCTTCTAAGCTTCACCGTACTCAAATAAATAAGACATTGATAATCAAAACTTAACTTTTCAGCGTTGAGTCAAAATTGCCGGAGTGGGTCTTTCTCTATTTTTCTTCTTATACAATTACCCTGGTCCCTGACACATATATCGGTATCTCACATTCCATAGTTTGCACTTGGCGGTTCCGTTTTCGATCACAATGTATATATTCTAACAAAATATACGACTTCGAAAGGTATGTACTTACCAGAAGGAGAGAACCGCAGGATATTTATGGCAGAACTATGGTAAGAAAGGCTATTTTGGTAGGAAGCTGTTGGGCTGTTCTTCTGCGCATCGCCTGAATTTATCGACCAGAGCTGTAGCAATTAAATTAACTCGATAGTTAGCCTGGTTCAACGAGAGTATGGAATAACTTCAACTATTATTCAGGTTCATATCGTCACTGAAACATGCAGTTTACAGGTATAAAAGGAAACCGAATTCTTCAATATTGTAATTTTTCATTCGATTCCCCGGATAAATTGGGAAGTCAACGCTACCTCACAAATTAGAAGCATGAAGAAATAACGCAATTCCAAACCCTAGATGCTCACTTATTCATAATGCTTTGTTCATTTCTTCGGAGTCCAAAACGCACCCACAGAAAGCAGATAAAACACTCGAAATTCCGAAAAAAAAAAAGATAAAACACTCGAAATAGTTGAATTCCCAATGGCGAGCATAAAACTACCATTGAAAGTTTCGGTTGGCAGGAAATTATGTTGATTTCCATTTATCATGATCTAAAATGGAATTGAAAATCAAAGAATTGAAAAATAAGGAAATTGGAGTACCTTGATGTCGTAATCGGCGCCGCCGGTGGCGAGAATACCGGAGAACGGGTGGAAATCAAGGGTTAAGACTGGCCTGGTGTCGTGCCAATTGATCTGAACCGTCCCACCTTTCATTCTTCCTCTTCTTCTTAGGCTTCGTTGGGAAGAGGAACAGAGTTCTGAGTCAGGAAATTAGGTTCCTTCTCCCACCTAATTAACTTTAACTTGAGATATCGCGAATTTTTTTTAAGCAGATTTGGCGCGCTGCTTTCATTTGGCGGGAAGTTGGCAACGTGGCAAATCTGCGCATAGCACTAATACAGAAAAGTACTGCAATGATGTTGGGCCTGAAGTAAAGTAGCCACCGTTGGGCCCTGAACTCTTGACCCATTCAGAGTTCAAAAGTTAATGATAAAAAATTATAATAAAAAAAAAAAGTCACAAATAACAACTAATTAAATAAAAAAATATTATATTTATAAGTTGGCAAAGAAGACACACCATCTACACTATTAACATGTCAATATTTAATTTACAAAAGAGTAATATTAGTACAAATCATAAATAGACAAATCACATATAATTTTTTTATTAAAAAGTGAGTATCGTTAATAAAGAATAGTTTTTTTTATACTTTTTTAATATGTGATCTATTTTTTTTTACAAAGTCTTGTATAAAGTTTGTCTACTTAGGACTTGTACAAATCATTTCTATTGATATTGTTATATTTTCTACGCTGACTTATAAGAATTCAATAAAAATGCTATGATAGATTAACCATGTGCATCCTAATTTCAATTTTAACAAGTACAGTAGAAATTCTCCTTGTTATTAGGGGTAGCAGTATGTGATACGACCAGTTAATTCAACACGATAATAGCGGGTTTGGATTTAGTCTTGACGGGTTCGAATTAAAACAGGTTGACCCGTTAAGACACGATTGCTTAACATGTTGATAATGGGTCAACCCGTTATAACCTGTTAAAAAAATTAAAGTTACAATTATACCATTATATCTAAAAGTAAAATTGTTGAAATTTTAATTTCGATATTTTTATTGTTTGGGTTGTAATTTTAGATTTGTAGTTAGTTTTATATTTTTTTATAGATATTGTGATTTTAACATTTATATAAAATTGTGCTAAACTTAATCAGGCCAAATAAGTTAATTTCGGATCTATTCAACCCATTTATATAAACAGGTTGAAACGAGTTGGGTCGGGTCTAATCGTGATAGCTTATTTCGTAGTATTCACTAACGGGTCGTGTCAATCCGTTATGTTAATGGATCATATTAAGATTTGAGATTTTGACACAGTAAACTTAATGAATAGTATTCGGGTTGACCTATATAGTATAATATATATGCATTGACACGACACGAATACGACCCATTAACACTATTTGACACCCTTGTTATGTTAATTCTTGAAGAGTACTACTACGGGTACACCCAAAAAGTGTCCCGAATAGTGCAATTTTTTTCCTCTTTTTTCTTTTTTTTTCATGTATTTTTTTAATCATCATAAATATTTTTTAAAAAAATAAAAAATTCACAATATTATTAAAAATATTTTTTTAATCATTGGGTAAAAAAAAAAAAAAATCCCATTCGGGACATTTTTTGGGTCCCGAATTATTTCTCATTCCTGAATATGAACTCTAATACATGAAGTATGGTTGTGGTTCATTTCCAATTAAATGCATGTGCCAAAACTTTCCGAACGTGTCGAAATTATAGGTATTTTGAAACATACACACGAAAAAAGGGGGAGAGGCGATAAAATTAGCTAAAAATGCCTGCAAATTAATTTTTCTTTAGCTGTTTGGTACCTAAATTCTCTTCACCTCATCTTTCTGAGATAAAAAATGGCGGAGAATGAAGCCATTCTTGCAGTTCAGTAGCACAGAAGATTGTGTCAAGGTAAGTTTTAAAAAGACAACAATGCTTTAATTAGTGGGAAATTATATGATCCTTATAATCACGGTCTACTTTTTGACAGCACTGGATTCTTTCCCCCTTAATAAATTCAATATCGCTAGGCTTTGACGCAAAAGGCCAGCCTAGATGCTATCATGTCATGCGCATTGATAAATTTCAATCATTGCCAAGAAAAATTAACAAATCATTAGCATACACAGAAAAACAAGAAGTTCATAACACAAAGATAACTAGGGAAAATGCAGCACGTTGATCAATATTATCGGGGAGGCAAGTCACGAATCAACAAGATCAATAATTCCTAAAACTGCATAACAAAGGCACTTCAAAGCCTCCTCCCTACGTGCAAGCTCTGACGGATAAGCCAATCCTGGATACTGTTTGAAGACATTGCGGCAAGCATTTGGGTAATCCGCCGCTGCAGAAGCGTGCATGTAGGCATAGTCATTGGACTCAGCAATCAAATCCTGCGCAGAAGCTTGGAGAGCGTCACCCGCATAGGCATACTTGGCAACGCACTCCTTGAGGACCTTCTTCAAGATCGTGTCGTTTGTAGTGCTAAGCAACTGAGATGAGAGGAAAGAGGAAGCGGCGGTGCCATTTGCCATTCCAATCCCGACCATGATGACTGCCAATCCCTTGGTATCAGCATTCAGGCTGGTGGGATCGGATTTGAGAGACTACAGACAAAGTTCGTAATATTTGGTGCTTTTGCAAGTCTCTTGGATCAGATTGGCATCCCCAGTCACAAAAACGTATGGTCGGTGAAAAATACATGTTAGAGAAGAGAGATCACTAGCAAAAGAACCCATTTTAGAGAACAATCAAGTTGAGTGGAATTAAGCAAAAACTGTACGTGAGAGTGCCTTTTCTTTCTTATATATATACGGCTCCTTATACTTAATTTTATCTTTTCCTGTGCCAGATCATATTACGCGAAAAAATATTTGCAATCATGAATTGTGCAACTGCTGCATAATCTCTTTAAAAAAAAGTGAATAAAACATAGAATCCACATGAAAAAAAAAATATTTTTTTAATAGTAGACCCTACTCTTTTTCAAAACGATTACGCAGCGTTTACACACTTCACGGTTACATGTAGTTTGCAAATAATTATGGCCTCGTTTGGCAGCTTCCAAAACCATGTCACGGGTCACCACCAACGACAAAGGAGACCCTCAATCTAATGTCTTCTTGAACTCTGAAATGTTTTGTTATGCACATTATATATATGTGTTCCCTGTTCAGCCAAGATAACCCATTTAGACCAGTCTTAATTTGTTAAGCCAAGATAATGCTGAACATGATTACAACAGGTCCGAGCACGTTTATTCAAAACATCGATTATGCGTGCGTCTAACAAGTATCCCTTTGCATATGAGAATGTTCTGCCTTGTTAAGATTGCAAAGTGTGAAACTTTTTGATTGACTCTGCATTGCTACGTTTACATACATTTGGAGAAGATTACAAATAAATAGATTACAAGTGACTATGCTATGTATGGAAACAAATGTATATGGTAAGTACATATGCTAATTCCTAAAATCAAGTAATTGATGCCAATTTGCTGCTGATTTTGCGTTTGATTGAAGAATCTGTCAATATGCCACCTTGTTGTAATATCCCCAGTCTACCTATGGAAAGGCGCTATCCGGTGTCAAGTTTTTGTTCAGTTTATCCCTTGTGTTGTGTTCAAGAAAATGGATTTATAATGGCGAAAGAAATGGACCATTAAACAGAGGATCAGCAACTCTGTTTGCAGCCAAAGCTTCCATTTTAATGTGCAATGTACAGATCAAGAGTCTTGTATGGCTGATGCTGGTACTATAATATTAAACCCAGTTCACTACGTATTGCCTTTCATTAATGGACGATATTGCTCAATCAATCATCAGATATATACATATATAGAAGTGTAATACATAATAATAACAACAACAACAACAACAACAATAATAATAATAATATAGAAATTCTATTTACAGTCTTAAGTGGGAGATTGCGTATGCAATCTCATTGATGAATGAGACCAAGAATAAATACCCAAAATAAAACAAACAATTAGATGCATGCGAGACAGACAATAATTCATAATCCCATACAATGAAAATTGATATAAAATCATGCATATCTATTCCGATTGTAAAACTAAATTCAAAGTATATAATTGGAATCCGAGGTAATTCTGAAACCCAAATATTCGAACCCTAAATTAGTTAAAGTACTTAATCTGACCATATCCAAATTCACGATCACGCCTATGATCTTCGATTTCTATGCTGCTGCATCTTCATCGATCTCAAACTCATTGATGCCGTGTGTACCTATATACGTATAGAGTGAGTTCATATCCGCTGGAGGCCCGTGCATTTGATCATCATCTGGTAAAGTCTGCATCATGGGGTTCCGTACATTAATAGGCGGAATCATCTGCATCCTGGGATTGTAATTGAACATTGGAGGCAACATGGAGTTGTTGATCACTGTCATATTTTCCATCAATCCAACGGCCAGATCATAATAGATCGGGTAGTTCGGTGGAGAATACTGTATCCCAGTACTAATAGACATATTTCCATGTGAAGAACAAGCCTCGTCGACCTTGACCTTCATCGGATCGGCTAAAGGATTAACACAAAACGGAAGCAAAGAGGAATGATCACCCTGGTTATAAGATGAATAGAAATCGGGCCACTGCAGGCCGTTAAGATCATCCAGTGATTTTACATAAGATTTAGGCATAGGCAGCAGGTTACCAGCCTGCAGATCTAGTCCAACATTAATCCTTTGAAGCATGCCCTGAGTGTAGTTAGGAAAATCGCTTGGGATTGATCCAAAGACGTCGTTGGAGTTGCCCGTTATTTCTAATGCTGCATCAATATTCATCGCAAAGGATTTGTTATCAGCGGCCTTTAACATGTCGATTTTTCTCTGCACTGCTTCGATCTTCGTATCCAGAAACCCTTGAACTATCCTTAGTTGTTCACAAGAGAAATAGTCCATACGTTCATCCCACGTCCGGAACATGATGTTACTCCTGCAATTTTCCGTGCGCTTTCTTGAGATCTCTTTTTCAATATTCTTCTTGCGGTCAATGAAATAGTCGGATAAATCCCGAGTTCCTCTCTTACGTGCGCTGCTAATTGTGTTGGACTTGAATTTGTTGACCAAGGTTCTGACGCAATCTTCATCGTTTTCAGGCCAGGTTGCCATATCGCAGGGATGGCCATTTTGTGATCTGGGACCGTAGATGATCATGCACGCCTTGATGCCACAGAGGGTGGAGATCTCGTAAAGCTTCTTCTCCAAACCTTTTTTTCTCTTATGATAGGTTATCATCCGAGACTTGTCGTTGCTTATGAATTCCATGCTTCTTCTTCTGCGCCCCATCTTTTGGTGGTGTGAAAAACTGAAACTAAATAAGATCTTACATGCACCGAAGTAGTTTTATAGAGAAAAGGCCGGTCTGAAGATCACACATCAAGGAAGATTCTAGGAGGCTAGGGATACGCGCGCGAGCTGCATTGGCCATCAAGAAACAGGATCGGTAAATCAATATTTCCTCAAGAATTTATTACTTACCATAAAACGTAGTGAGAGCTATATACACGGATTTAATTGCTGCAGCTGTCTCTTGCTTCATTAATGTCACGGATTTAATTGCTGGAATATTTCCTCGTGTTCACTCTTTTAGTTGTCACCGAAGAAAATTAATTAAACTTCTTGTTTGAATTAATTAAACTTTGAATCCCACAATTCTGATATTTCTATTTTCCAATTTAAAAAGCCCTCCCCCTACCAACTAAATGAATAGTTCCATTTGACAGTGTCGATAGAAAACCAAGATCAAGGAATCCCATGTTTGGTAACCGATAGAACAGATAGAAGAAAATGAAATAATAAAGCAAATTAGGGGTCCTTAAGTACTCCCCCATCCGTTCTTCCTACAATTCTTTATTAAAAAAAAAAAATCAATTCTAATAGTGAAACAGAATGAGATTAGAAATGAACTTGGAATTGAGATCGAGATTTGAGTGAAAAAAGTCAAAATCCCCTTAAAACCCTACCACTGGGAATGGTTTCGTGGCTTCACTATTTCATTGGAAGGCTTACGGTGACAACTAATAGGTAAGATGCAAAGAACAAAACATGAGGTATATATCCAGAGCAGAAAGATTACAACTTCTCGTAAATATATATCTACTTATTTTAACATGATTAAACACATCTAGTTTCATTTTAGACTGGCTCCACATAATTTATTTTATCACCTCAACTCTCAACATCCAAACACAATCTAAGTAAATGGAAAAGGGTCTTGTAGCGGACTTTTTCGCTAGAGTACAGACCTAGCTCTTCCACAAGGCGCCTAGTGGAAGAATGCCCCCGCAATCCCAAATATAATTTTTTTTAAAAAAAATAAAATAAAATCTCAATATTTAGAAAATAGAAATTGATTATCTCAGTGAGATATCAAATAGATCTCTTGTAATTATTCATTTTTAAAATATCTTCACGAAATAATTATTTCACATATTATCTTTTTTAAGAATACACTTATCTTTTGTCATTTGTGGTACCGCTAGGGTGCTGCCCAGCACAGAGAGCTAGGTGTGCCCCTAGGCTAAATCCCACCTTTTTTTTCATCTTTTAAACATTTTTTTTTTAAAAATATCAATATATTAATAGTCACTTCTTTAACTATTAAGCAAAAAAAATTAGAAAAAAACTCTGGGGAAAAACAACCTGTTTTCTCTCTCCAGCCCGTTTCTCTCTACCCAAACAGCTAGCGATCACAATCTCGCCGCCCAGGGGTGTTGGAGCTTTGGCTCCTCCCTCCCTCCGCTCAACTAGCCATGTTGGCACTGTCTATAGGTTTTTTTTTTTTCTAGTTTTTTTCTCAAGCTTTCCAGCGATAGCACCTAGATACTCTGATATGCTGCTTTCTGGCCTTCCAAGGCTACTACGCGCCCTACCATCGAACTCTCCAGCCACCGATCTGTTGAAAGATAGGAGAATATCGTCCAAACATGTGGCACGTGTGTCTCACACACTACCATGCCAGGTGGAGTCCTCTGCCGCCATGCCCGACACCGTCGAGGTCAGCGGCTTCGGCTCTCTCATATCCGACTATTCTTCTTTTTCCTAGTGTGGTGCGTGATCTGCACGCGCCACCACAGCCTATGGCGGTCCTATGCCGGTGTATTAATTTATCTGCAGGTTGTTATTCCCCTATATTCATGTTTTCCCTAACCACTGATCAAGATAAAATGTTGGTAATAGACTCCCTCAGCTAGACCAGATCAGCAATATGCAGTACACTCCTTTCGACTGCGACTTTTAGTTGTAGTTTTTTAGTCTGTTTATCAAATATTGTAACTGCTTTTACGTGACATCCCCTTTGCGGGACATGGGTTAGAGTCAATCTTTTGATTCGAGAACCCACTTTTTTATTTTTATTTGCTGGTGTTGCTTTTGCTTGTTTTGTGACGATTGTTGGGGACTCTCATCTCATGGAATCTTGTATCTTTGTACCCACGTAGTTCAATCTATGATTTTATTGAGAAAAAAAAAGCAAAAAAATTTAAAAACAAATTAAATACATGCACGATAAAAATGAGGAAGCACAATGAGAGGGTATACTATCATTTTCCTTTGTCATTATTATTTTATTATATAATATAAAAATATAAATAGCAAAATCTAATTTTTAAGTGTTCATAAAAGGATTTTGTATAAGAGTAATACTATATAAAATCATAAGTTGTGCAAGTGTTATGTACTTCTTTTGAAAAAAATATGATTCATCATTAAAAAAAATTAATTTTTTCATGCGTGTCTCATATTTACTCAATTTTTCAAAATGAGTACCCAGCGCTTGAGCATTCTATAACTGTAAATATCATTTTTCTTTATATAATCTTTTGAAGAGCTAAGGCCTCAACTTTTTCCAAATGCGAAGGTTATTTATATATTTTATTGACAATAATGGTTATAATTGTTTGAGTATGAAGTGCGTCTTCTAAAACTAAATTTGATAAAATCTTCTCTAAACCAGTATTTTTCTAACAAAGATTAAGTATGTTATTAATTGGAAAGGTGGTATTAAATCTTAATTAGTAATTTCATTTTGCAAAATGATAGGAATAGTTTTTAAATAAGAATGTAATGTAAAAAATGAAATCAAAATAAATTTTCTAAATCATACTTTTAAAAAATAAAAAAGGTCTCACTCAAAATTTTCGCCGTAAGCCCTCCAACCTATTGAGACGGCGTGAGAGTTTGTTATCTTTTGTGCAGAGAATTTTAAATAAGAAATAATATAAAATTCAATAGATAAATCAATGTTCATATTGAGCTACCTCAAAGCCATACTTATACATGAATGCCTAATCCAATAACAAGAAGTTTTATGTTGATATTGCTTATATTTTTGCTAAACTTGACATTTGGCTAATCTAATACAAATTCTGTATCAAGTTTTATCAAGTGACCCATATTTGTCACATACCGACCACTCTCAATTGCTTATTCAAAAAGGATGACCCTTATTTATACCTTATCCGGGTTCCGCTGCTAAGAGGGATTGTGATGTGTCAGGTGTCAGACTTCCTACCACTCATTTTCCTGTCGCCACAATGTGTCAGTTAACGGCCTAGGCAGCTGAGAACGATCGTTCCGTGTCAATTGTGCTAGGTCTGTCCTGCAGCCACCTTCCTGCCAAGATAGTGTGTCAGATCGTGGGCGAGCCGCCCTTTGTACGTGAGGCATACCATTATGTGCCAGGTCTCCTGACACAGGCATTGAACACGGCGTGCCTTGAGTCTGTCGGATCCATGACTAGGCACATTCAGCCATCCGCGTGTAGTTGGGCGTCTTGTCCGATGCTCTACGATAGGGCAAGTTGCCGAGCCCTGAGACGTTCTTCTTGGCTCCTTTGGACTTGGTGTTGATAGGCCCTCCCAGGTTGGTTTGCGCTCGGTACCCGATCCTCTTGCCCGGGGTCTATGACTTCCTTCCTTAGGCCTGGGGCTCCATAGCTCGGCCTTCTTGGGCCCGAGCCCTTCTAGGATGGGCCCTCCCTCACATGTTCGAACCCCCCACCCACCTCATAAAAATAGAAAAGCATTAACTAATCTATTTATCCCATTTCATTAGAAATAAATTTCAGTTTTACACAACTACAATTTATTTCATCTAAACTAATAAAATAATCTATAAATTCATAATTTCTTGTAGTATTATACTCTACAAATATACATTTCCGGCCAAGTGGTCTAAAATATGTATCAAATGAGCTTTGAGCCCCGTATAAATAAATAAAAAAATAAAGAATAATTTGTGCAAGTCTAATGACGTGCAAGTATCGTAAAATTCTTTTAAAAAAAAGTATGATTCAAAAAAATATTTTTATTTTATAAGAAAACTTATTTAATATTTATTTTTAAATAGACTGTATCTGAGATTCTGATGTCACCCGAAAAACCATTTTGTCCTTTGGCCCAATTAGGACCCAAAATTCACGTTCGCTAGGGTTTTAGGGAGACCTCTATCTGGCACTGGCATCTCCTGCTTCTCCGCACACGACCCGTCTTAAACCCTAATTCCCTCCTCAAATCTCCGAAGTCACTATGCAATGACAGACTTTCTTCCTCAACCAACACCCGAAACCCCAATTATAAACACTAGCCTTACCTCTTGCCGTTACTCCCATCCCTCCCACCACCATGAGACCCCATTCTCTCCAAGAACCCTCCTTTTCTTCACCTCTTATTCTTCTCCACTACTTGTCAAAATCTCTCATTTCTCATCCTCTTCGCATTACGCGTCCATTCCGTACATCCGGGGAGACGCCACGACGAGGAGTCCCGGAATGTGAGAGTTTCGGTGTGGTGGGACTTCGAGAATTGCAATTTGCCCAATGGTGTGAACGTCTTCAAGGTCGCCCACTCCATAACCGCGGCTGTTCGGGCCAGTGGGATAAAGGGTCCCGTTACTATCACGGCGTTTGGTGACGTTTTCCAGCTCTCGAGGGCGAAGCAGGAGGCGTTGTCCTCGACTGGGATCAATATCACTCACATCCCTAACGGTTCGTGCTTCTTTTTATTTAATTATCTGGCATAGGGGATGTTTTTACACGTTTCGGATCGGTAGTTAGTGAGCATATTTAAGTTTGATAATATGGACTGTTAGTGATTGTTGTTTGAACTTTGAAGTAATTAAGTTGAATTGTGTGGAATAATATTGAATTTTTTATCAGTTAGATGGCTAACCCGTTGAAGTTAATTTATTTAGGAAAATAAATGCTGAAGTGAAGTATGCTGTTTTTTTATCCCAAAAATATCAGATATTGTAGGTGGCTTGAGTTAATCTCTTAAATGAAAAATTGATCAATTTTGGTTGGTGTATTGGGATGAAGGATTTTATTTATGATCTTAGTGGTGCTGACAATGCTGTCATTGCTGAGCCATCAACCGTGAGATTGAGTTTGATTGTAAAAGTTTTCAATTTGTTTGTGAGTCATAGGGCTGCAATTTCCAAATTCGTAAAACTTGATTGAGCAGTATATGCTTTTAAGATTTGTCTTATCAAGGTTGCATGAAATAGTAGTTCACTGACTGAACAAAAAACCAATAGATTTTTTTCAAAGGTTTAGGCCCCGTTTGGATGTCGAGATGGTCTCATCCCATCTCAACATCCAAACACCACTGAAACATTGTCACTTTTCAATTTCAAATCTTCAACGTTTTCATCTACCATTACCTAATCATTATAACTTTCCCAAACTTCCAAACAAATTTAATGACTTGTATGCTTCTTTCTCTGCTAGTAGGCTGTAATTAGGTATATTTCTCTTGTATACTCTGTACTTGGGCTTTGCATAAATATGAGGATTAATAAATTTTTCTTACTTATAAAAATTAAAACTTCCAAACAAAACACAAAAAACAATTTAACTTTTTCAAATCCCAAAACAAAAATAATATTCTAACAATATTTTAATTTTATAATATTTTTATTTAACTTTTTCCTTCTCTTTTCCTTTTGCCTGCGCTTTCAGTTTCAGCAATACATGTGCTTCATTGGCTTTGATTGTCTCCACCATTACAATCATAGCAGACGTTCCAATCTTACCCTCTTCCTTCTTCCCTTTCTTTCTAAAAATCTGGGTTTCTGGGTCATGTGCTTTTGAACATAGTTCTACAAAAGTATTGATTGTTTGAGAAGCCAAGATGTGAGACAACTCATATCTGAAGCAATTGATGCACATCTTAAGTTGTTGCGCTTCAAAGAACTCTTGCTCACAGGAGAGTTCCAGATTTATCCATATGGCGATAAAGTCATCAACAGACTCGTGTTGATACTATAATAATGAGTCTTAAGGTTTTCTCTTCAGTGGCAAATTGTTGAAGGTTTTGTTGCTGCCCTAATTGGAAGCTAAGTTTCCTTCAGAATTTTAAGCAGCATTTGTTAATACTTATCAAAAGATAAGATCTGAATGAGAGCATGATGTTCTTAGATTTTTTTTTTTCTCTCTCTAAATGAACTGAAATGAACTTCATTTTTCCTTTCTCTTTTCTCTATATTTATCTGGACATAGAGACTTCACCATGAACATGAATATTCACAAACTTCAATTTGTATGTTGGATCTTGAAATCTGAATGATATTCAATACATCACTTACTGTTATATTATAGCGGTATAATATATTTAGCACTCTGTAATTATACACTCATTTCTTCTGGTCAACAATTGAAAAGCTTACATATATTCAAATCATTCAATTTTCCTTACAACTGATTGTTGTTTCCAAATCTTTTTTCTCAGTTAAGTTTTAACATTTCATGTACATTGTTTAGTAGCTGAGCAGATGATATACCATTGTTCGATCATATGTATCAGTTCAATTTTAACGTTTTGTGGATATCATTATATACTTGGTTGCAGGTGGAAAGAACAGCGCTGATAGGTCTCTTCTTGTAGATCTTATGTATTGGGTTTCTCAAAATCCTCCACCAGCACATCTCTTTTTAATTTCTGGTGACAGGGACTTTGCTAGCATTTTACACAGGTTAAGAATGAACAACTACAATATATTGCTTGCAAGTCCTGAAAGTACACCTGGTGTTCTTTGTAGTGCTGCAAGTATCATGTGGCATTGGCCTTCCTTGATTAGAGGGGAAACCCCAACTGGGAAGCATATTAATCAACCCCCAGATGGTCCCTATGGTTCTTGGTATGGCCACTCTAAGGTGCCTCTTGAAGATCCCTTCTCAGTTACTGAGCAACCAGCCTCACGAGCTGAGGACTTGCCTGAACCTAGTCCAGATTCTAAGCCTCGTCCTGTTCCAGAGATGATGACAAAGCTGATTCTCTGTATATTGAATAGTCATCCTGAAGGAATTTCCATTACAGAACTTCGTTCCAAGTTGGGAAATACTTTGAACATAGACAGAGACTTTTATGGGTATAAAAAGTTTTCCGTCTTTCTTCTATCAATGCCACACATTTTAAAGCTTCAGTCTGAACGTGATGGTCAATTTGTTGTACATGGTATCACCTCTAAAACCCCTGAACCATTTCAGTCCAATCCAGCCTTGTTCGCAGAACCTGCATGTGATAGCGGAATCCAGGACTTCTCTGCAACTTCAAAGTCAAATGGTGAGCTGGGATCTGTTGCTGGAGGTGTAAATGGGAAGCCATCATTGTCTCCATCCCCCGAGTCAAATGTGAAGGGGCCTCCTAAAAAAATTCAAGAACCTTCTGCACTTGGCAGATCTGTTACAGGGGTGATGGATGAGAAGTCAGCATTGCCTTCATCGCCTGAATTAAACATTGAGGATGTGCAACAGCACTCTCCACATGAGGAGAAGGGTGTTGAACAGGTGAAGAACCGTCATTTGCCTCCAGTGGTGGAACAAGATTCTGCATCTGCAGTGGGTTTTTTAAAGAGAGTTTGGAGAAAATGTTTCGGCAGAATCGATGGTGGTCCCATGAATAAAAGTCAAAGCATTCCAGAAAAATGTTCTACTTCTGTTGTTATGTCTGAGAAAAGAGGTCATGAAACTGCTGAATATGGTTCCACTGTTAATGGCTCAAAAATGGCAAAAGTTGAGGACAAATGTGTGAACTCAACAAGCCTGGATGCTAAACCAATATGTCAGGTGCCATATTCTTCTGCCAATAATGGGTCGGCTATAGACAGCAAAACTGCTACAGTTTCTGAAGCTTATGGTAATAACTCAAGCACAGGTCCAGGTTTCTTCAACCAGATGGTATATTGGTGTAAATTTTGGAGAAGTAACCCAAATTCTGATATATTAAATGATCAACCCAGAGATAAACTGGAGCAGAACTTATCAAAAAATAAACTGGAGCAGATAAATAGTCGTTCTGAAAAGCATAGCTTATTTTCTATGGATTCTTTTTGGAGTGACATGGAATCTTTTCTGGGCACAGTCAATGGTTCAGTTATTGTCTCCCAGTCAAGGACCAGGTCTTATGCATTTTTTGATTTTCTATCTTTTATGCTGTTTTCTTTCTGATGCTGCTGATGATATCCTTTTATCCGGCTTATGTTCTTGTGTAGTGTAAATACTTGGTTCTGTTCCTTATTTTCTTATCATTGATGTAATATCAACTATTAGAGAGAAGAAAAAATGAAGTATCTCAAATTGTAGTACACATATCTGACTAAACATAGTAGATACTGGGTTCTCTGGGAATTATTTGCAACTTATTTTATGCTGTGGCTTTTCGATTTTTTTCAAGCATAAATTTCAAGTTTAGTGGTTGGAAACTTGTCGGATAGGTTTTTGTTTGAGTCGTTTGGATTGAGAAACACTCTCAACCCATCTCATCTCATCATTACAACTTTTTCAAATTTCTACATAAAATATAATAAACAATTCAACTTTTTCAAATCACAAAACCATAATAATATTAAAAAATAATATTATAACAATATTTTATTCAATTTTCGACTTTCATCTAAAACTATCTCATCTCATCTCACAATCCAAACAGCTCTTAATAATTTATTTTTTTTTTGCTTTTGGTCATCAGAATTTATCATGGGGAAGAACTACTTCAAATCTTGCATACACATGTTTTGTATTGAACTACATTAGATGGAATGAAATTTTGCAGAAGGCTTATAACTCCAGTCTGAGTACCACAAGGTTGGGATAGTTTTCATTGATCATTTTCTGGCTTTTTATTAAGAGAACGTCTGCAACTTTTCTGCAGTTCTTCCACTTCATGATTCGAATGTAAATATTAACTGATTGATATACCCGTCAGGCTGCAGCCTAATGGTCAAAAGGCGGGCTTGCGATGAGTTGTAGACTCAGAAATCTTGGGTTCATTTCCACACTAGGGGTTCCCCCAAATTACCTGATATACGGTTCTGGCAGACGTGATCTTTGTACCAGGATTTACTTCTTAGGGGTGGGTCCAAAGGTCCCTACATTGGTAAAGTTCCACGTCGTTAAAAGAAAAAAAAAAACTTTTTAAACCTGAAAGCTCTCTAACCCTGTTGATGCCTTTATTGCTGTGATCTGACAACTTTTGCCGATGTTTAAGCTGGGTGATTTTCTTAAACTTAGCACTTGGAATCAGAAGAATATGCTAATATTATTCTGCTGTATGTGATTCTTTTCAGGGAACAGATGGCACAAAATCTGCAAAAGGAAGGGCCTCCAGCTCTTAGATCTCTGAGTGAAAGTGACGTCCTCCATTTGGTAGATTTATTAATATCAGAAATGAAATGGATGGAAGAACGCCCTTCTCAGGCATCACCTTTCAAACTCACTCGGCCGGTTGGAAATAGCTCTTTGGTTCAAGCTCGCAGTTCAAATGTGTTGAGCTCTATCTTTCTGGGCAAAACATTACAGTCACCAGAACATGGAGAAAGAAAATATCAAAATATTCCTCATACTGGAGTTTCTCCACCTGCTGTTCACAAGAAACCTTCAGTCAGATCTAGATGTGATATATTAGCTGATTGTCAGAAGCTCGTGAATGAGATATTAAAGAATTATCCAAATGGCTTTAATATGAGCTCCTTCAGAAAAACTTTCCTTGAGAGGCATGGTTATCCTCTTGATTTACAGAAGCTTGGGCATCAAAGTTTGGTATCCCTGTTACAGATAATGCCTGGGGTGAAAATAGTCTCTACTCAGATTTTTCCCTCTAGTGAAGCCTCAAGTAGTTCAGGCCTAGAAATTGCCCTTCCTGATAGTCAAGAAAATAGTGCTTGTCATTCAGTTGCTAATTCAGATAGTGAATTGTCTGATCCAACAAAGAAGAATGATGATTTTGACTCTCCATGGGAAGAATTAGGGCCTGTTGCTGATACAAGTTCTACAAAAAATGAAATGGAATCAGTGTCAAGGAAGAAAACTATAGAACAAACAGAGAGGCAAAAATATCCTGATTATGAACCTTCCATATCTGATGATGACAAACAGAGAGAAAAGTTGTACAGGAAACTTGTACGGAAGCAAAGAGCTCAAAAGACTTTTTCATTTGTTGCTGACCCAGTTGAGGTTAACAAGGACAAGCTGATTGATGGAATATTGGTTGGCCTGAAGAAATCAGGTGAATCAAGGGTGCAGGGCTGAAGGGTTCAAAAACAAGATGTGATGCATCCGGGGTTCTCAGGTTGAATGCTGGAAATGGGACTTTCGGGCTAGCGAGAAAGATTTATTAGAAACAGGTGGTATTGAGTTATAGTCATGCATCACTCATTTTTTGCAGATTTTTTTATTTTTGATGGAAAAAAAATTATTCTATTGAGGTTAGAGCCTCAGAGGTGGGATACGAGATCATTGGCACTACCAAGAATGTAAGTTATGGCTTAAATCCAACTGATGGTTAGGGGTGACAGCGATATCAGAGAAAGTATATATCATTACCAAGGCACAGAACATGCTAACATTATATTTATATTTCATGCTGATTATAAGCAAAATCTGTGATAAATATATATATATATATATATATATAATATTCCTGTTCAAGTGTTGAACGTGGATGATTAAATTTCTTTTTTTGTCTACTCTAAACTTGTTTTGTCATGTATTAAGCCTAATTGTTTACTGTTTCTATTCCTTAATAAAAGTTAACTTCCCCAAAGGGGTGATTGTAGCACCCTGTCAAATGTACATCCTTTGTAGTTTGTCACGTTAAAAACACTTATTTCATGATAGATAAAAATATCGCTTCGTTTATATTTTAAAGATACCCTGCAATTTTTTTTAAAAAAATTTAATCGGTTCCTCTTCCACATAAAATGCTAAGAGATCAAAGCCTGAAAATAAAGACATTAATTTATAATTCCATTTTCAACCATCCCGACCCAAGCCCAGCAGTCCTTTTTCATTTTGACTTTTAAATTTCAATTTCTCGGAAGCTCTATTCCTATACGATGATTTAAGGTTGAGATGAAATGGTTTTAAATTAAAGTTGAAATTTTAAAAAATTATTATTAGAATATAAGTTTTTACTATTCTTATCATTTTAGGATTTAAAAAATTTTAATTAAGATGTGAAAAAATTTAATTGTTTATTATATTTTATGTGAAGATTTGTTAAAATTATAATGACAAAATGAAATACTTTTCAAATCCAAACGGAGCCTTATTTTCTAACTTGGATACTAAGAAGATGATTGATGAAAAAACACCTCCAACACAAACCGCCATTAACAAGGCCAGCAGCCCCGCCACCATAACTTTTAGACGGCAATTGGCTCGCAAGATTGGCATCACTGGACCACACCACATGAACACCTCCATAACAAAAGCTGCTTCATTTTTCACTCTGTTCACACCCTCTTCCCCAACCCAAATTAAAGGGAAAAAGGGGGGGGGGGGGAGGTGGTGAACATTTCAATGGAAGTCTCGAGCTCTGTGTTTTCTACTTCCCAAACATGCAATTTGTTCTTTTGTCATGGATTAAGTAATTGAAGAAAAGTGTTCTTGCTTTTGTTTCTTTAAGTTCAAAAAACAGACGAGAGACCAACACCAGTTTTGGAACTTCCTGGCCTCTGCCTCAGGTACTCCATTGTAAATACAAGTATGCCATATCCAGTCACCAGCGCCTCCCGTGAGAACCACCACCTCCACCTCTGTTCTTTGCAAAGAAGGTATTCTTGGGTTTTGGAATCTCATGGATGTCCATCACCTGAATTGTTCTTTGCTTTTTGGCTTCACAATAAGTAGAACACACAAGCACAGACAGCATCAGCATAAGCCAAAAATAAGAACTACAAAAAACATGGAATGCAGCAAAATTATAGAAACAAAAGGGAATAATCAAACCATTTTGAGCTTCTTTGTAATTCTCTTGAAGCCGTTTTCTTGCTGAAGCCAGTCTTTCTGAGTCAAAATCCTTTTGCTCCCTTTGTCTTTGCATCAATCAATGAAGTGATTTGAATTGAGTTAAATCTTCTTATAATACATTTGATTGGCCTGAGAGAATAGCAGGAGTATATCTCAAAACTCCATATTGTTAATGGGGCATGATCAGAAAACTTACACCTCCCACTCAATTGAACCAAAATAAACCATTTGATACAATTGAGTTTGGTTTCTCATATTCTGGTAGCATAAATGCTTCGAAAAATTATTCTCTATCTCCCACTTCACATCAACCAAACATAGAGCAAGAAACTCTAAGTTGGTATCCATACATTTTGATGTGCAGACGCAGATAGAGTTGTGGATTGGGCTGGTCTAAGAGGAGCTTCCTTCCGAGGAATCACTTTCGGCTTAGGCTCTGATTCTGAGTTATTCTTGTCTGACCCAGAACTCCCATCTGTTCAGGCAAGACAGATCAACAAAATCCATAATCCCAGACAATGAAAATTGATATAAAATCATGCATATCTAATCCGGTTGTAAAACTAATTAATTCAAAGTACATAATTGGAATCCGAGATAATTCTGAAACCCAAATATTCGAACCCTAAATTAGTTGAAGTATTTAATCTGACCATAACCAAATTCACGATCATGCCTATATATCTTCAATTTCTATGCTGCTGCATCTTCATCGATCTCAAACTCGTTGATGCCGTGTGTACCTATATACGTATAGAGTGAGTTCATATCCGCTGGAGGCCCGTGCATTTGATCATCATCGGGTAAAGTCTGCATCATGGGGTTCCGTACATTAATAGGCGGAATCATCTGCATCCTGGGATTGTAATTGAACATAACTGGAGGCAACATGAAGGAGTTGTTGATCACTGTCATATTTTCCATCAATCCAACGGTCAGATCATAATAGATCGGGTAGTTCGGTGGAGAATACTGTATCCCAGTACTAATAGACATGTTTCCATGAGAAGAACAAGCCTCGTCGACCTTCAAAACGGAAGCAAAGAGGAATGATCACCCTGGTTATAAGATGAATAGAAATCGGGCCACTGCAGGCCGTCAAGATCATCCAGTGATTTTACACAAGAAAAGACGTCGTTGGAGTTGCCCGTTATTTCTAACGCTGCATCAATATTCATCGCATAGGATTTGTTATCAGCGGCCTTTAACACGTCGATTTTTCTCTGCACTGCTTCGATCTTCGAATCCAGAAACCCTTGAACTATCCTTAGTTATTCATAAGAGAAATAATCCATACGTTCATCCCACGTCCGGAACATGATGTTACTCCTGCAATTTTCCGTGCGCTTTCTTGAGATCTCTTTTTCAATATTCTTCTTGCGGTCAATGAAGTAGTCGTATAAATCCCGAGTTCCTCTCTTACGTGCGCTGCTAATTGTGTTGGACTTGAATTTGTTGACCAAGGTTCTGACGCAATCTTCATCGTTTTCAGGCCAGGTTGCCATATCGCAGGGATGACCATTTTGTGATATGGGACCGTAGATGATCATGCACGCCTTGATGCCACAGAGAGTGGAGATCTCGTAAAGCTTCTTCTCCAAACCTTTTTTTCTCTTATGATAGGTTATCATTCGAGACTTGTCGTTGCTTATGAATTCCATGCTTCTTCTTCTTCTGCGCCCCATGATCTTCTGAAATTTTAAGATCTTACATGCACCGTAGTTTTATAGAGAAAAGCTTGGTCTGTCTGAAGATCACATCAAGGAAGATTCCAGGAGGCTAGGGATACGCATTGGCCATCAAGAAACCATATAAAAAAGCCAGATTTACTAAAAATATACTAGTTTTCTTGTAGTGTGTGCATTTCATCTGCATGCTATTTTGGTACATGTATATTCATGTGCTATTTTATGCTAAAAATCATTATCTTAAAATTTGGCAACGACCCAAGTTGAAGATTTTTTTAACTTCGTAAAAAATTGTTGATTTTTCAGGAACAGCTAGGATTAATTAATACTCTTGCAATTAATTATTTTTTCGATTTTATTTTCTATCCTAAGTTCATGTCGTTCTCTCGTCATGCATTATCGAACTGGCATGGTGAGGTTAACATGATATTTTGACTGGATTAGGTACCGCGTACCTCTTTCTGTAAAATTTTGTCTTGCTATATATATGATTATATTGTTCTTTATAGTAGTATTGAGACGAAAGGATTTCTATGGGTTAATGCATTAGATTAAGCAATTTTTGGCTAAAAATGTCATGATACAGCTGCGTTAAGATGTTTAACTGAATTGAGTTGAGTTGAGTTGAAATGATAAAATATTGTTAGAATATTATTTTTTAATATCATTATTATTTTAGAATTTAAAAAAATTGAATTGTTTATTATATTTTACGTTGAAATTAGAAAAAATTGTAATGATTAATTGAGATGTGTTGATGATCCAATCCAAACGCATCTTGTTGGATTAGTTATACTACTCACTACAACATGCATGAAAGGGTTTTTGCAACCATTATATACAACGAATTTTTTTTCCTTACTAGCTAATAATGTATACACTTTTTGCAATGAAAGTCTATTTCTCTGTTGCAAATGGCCTCAATTGCACAATTTACTTAGCAACGGTTTAAGTAGGCCTTTGTTGAATTCAAAACTCATCTCAGCTCATTTCATCTTATCATTACAATTTTTTCAAATTTTCACACAAAATATAATAAACAATTCAATTTTTTCAAATCTTAAAATAATTTTATCAAATTTTTACATAAAATATAATAAACAATTCAACTTTTATTCTACTATTCACAAAACATCTCAACTCATCTTAACTCATCTTTGAATTAAAACCACTCCTTAACAATAACAACGACATTATCCCGTTGCAAAAAGCTTCTATCCACTAGCAACGGTTTAATTTTATTGCAAAAATATATATGCTCATTAGCAACAATATAATTCCATTGCAAAACATGTATCCTGATTAATAACGATATAATTTCATTGCAAATACATGTATCATCATTAGCAACGAATCAAATTCGTCGTAAAAACATATATTCTCACGACGAATATATATCATTGCAAAAAACGTATATCCTCACAACATGTATTTCTCACAACTACAGTTCACAATCATACAAAACAATAAGAAAATGGACCAAACCAAATCCTTTCAAGCAGGAAGGATTATGATGATCAGGGTCCAAAATGAAATGAAATCATTAGTTACTAGGAATAAGTGACTTAATTGAATTACAGCTTTCTCAGCAAATACGTAAACATGTTCACTGTTTTTGTCACCAAGGACAATTAATTAAACCTTTTTTTTTTTAGTTAATTAAACTTTGAATACCACAATTCTGATTTTCCTATTTGTATATTCCAATTTAAAAGCCTTTTTTTTTTTTTTTTTACCAAATGAATAGTTCCATTTGATAAGGCTGTGTTTAATCATAACTCATCTTAAACCAATCATTAATGAGACCAACTATTTTTTTAAATTTTCATTAAAAAGTTAAACACGTCTCAACCTATTTCGTACATTTCAACTTAAAAAGTTAAAACTTAAAAAAGTTAAACTCATTTCAATAGAATCTATAAAATAATGTTATTCACAACTCAACTCAATTAAATAAAATAATAATAAGAATTAGGGGTCTTTTAACTCCCCATACATTCTTCTAACAATTATTTTTTTAAAAAAATAAATTATAATAGTGAAGATTTCTGCTTTCTCAACAAGCAAATGTCGCACAAGTAAAGTGGATCAAAATGGGAATTGAGATCGAGATTTGAGTGAAACTGGGAATGGTTTCGTGGCTTCACTATTTCATTAGAAGGGTAAGTTTAAATATTGAGATGAGTTTATAAGTTGAATTGTTAATAATATTATTTTATAGGTCTTGGTATGAGTTTAAATTTTTTATAAAAAATTAAAAAAAAAATCTCATCAATAATTAATTTAAAATTAATTTAAAATGAATTGAATTAGGTTATCAATCAAACACATACTAATTCATCAACCTGGCATAGAGTCCGATGCTTTTTCCCCACAGTCAGTCCTGCACTAACAACCAAAACCCATCACTTTCACTCCCTCTTCAAACCTAACCTACCGAATCTAAAATTAATCCCAAAATTCGATGTTCATCCCAAAGGCTAAAACCCATCACAATCGAATGATACCAAAGTCAAACAGCAGTGTTTATTAATTATTAAACTCCAAACAAATTGAGTCGAACAAATGGATTTCATCTTGTCTCAGACGAAGAGGCAATGCCGACGTTACCGACATGGAGAAAAGTTGGCAACAACGGACAATGAAGAGCGGCTGTCGGGACTGAAGGTTAGGGCGGAAGATTTGGGAGTGTAAAATGAAAATAAGTAAACCGGGAGAGGGACTAGTAGCAGCCTTTTCGCCGGAGTGCGCAGGCCATGCTCTTCCATAAGCCGCCTAGTGGAAGCCCCCAAAATACAAACAATCCCAAACTGTGTTTGTGTGTGTTTGTATATATTAGAAGAAAAGAAAATCTCAATATTTATAAAAAAAATAAATAAATAATTATCTCGGTGAGATAAAAATATCTTTATGTAAAATACACTTATCTTTTATTATTATTATTTTAATATATAATATAAAAATTATAAATAGTAAAATTTAATTTTTAAATGCTTCATAAAATGATTTTGTATAAGAGTAATACTAAATGCTATCATAAGTTCTGCAAGTACCATGTATTCCTTTCGAAAAGGAATAGGTTCATTATTAAAAAATTTTTTTTTTTATATAGATCTCATATTTATTTAATTTTTCAAAATAAATGTTCAACGCTTACTCACTTTATGATTACAAATATCATTTTTTTCTATATAATATTTTGAAGAGGTAAGGGCCTAATTTTTTTTCCCAAACGTATAGGTTATTTGTAGAACTTTATTGAAAAAAATAGTTATAATTGTTTGAGTATAAAACGCATCTTGAGACTTGATCTAAAACTAAATTTGATAAAATATTCTATAAATCAATATTTTTCTAACTAAGATTAGGATATGTTTGGGGAATGGGATGAGACAGAAAATTATCATCTCATCTCATTATTACAATTTTCTCAAACTCTCACACAAAATATAATAAACAATTTAACTTTTTCAAATCTCAATTCAACATTTTCAAATCTCAAAACAATAATAATATTTTAAACTTTCATCTAAAATCAAAAATAATATTTTAATTGAGAAGGTGGTATTAAATCTTAATTAGCAATTTTATTTTGCAAAATGGTAGGAATAGTTTTTAAATAAGAATGTAATGTAAAAAATGAAATTAAAATAAATTTACTGAATCTTACTTTTTAAAATAAGTTTTATATTGATATTACTTATATTTTTGCTAAATTTGACATTTTGGCTAATCTAATACCAATTATCTACCATATTTGTCACCTATCAATCACTCTCAATTGCTTACTTGGATATCATGCGCGTAATCGTCGTAGCTAACAGGCTTTGCTTTAGATTATAACCCATTTGGAAAGTACCTCCCAATGCATAGATAATGTGCTATCTGATCTTCAATTTAACGTTAACTAATCTATTCATCCCATAATCCATTTCATTAGAAATAAATTTCAGTTTTACAAAACTACAATTTATTTCATCTAGACTTATAAACAATTTATAAATTAATAATTTCTTGTACTATTATACTCTATAAATATGCATTCCCGGCTAAATGGTCTAAAATCTCTATCAAATGAGTTTTGAGTCCTGTATAAATAAATAAAAAACAAAAAATAATTTACACAAGTCTAAATTGTGCAAGTCTCGTATAATTATTTAAAAACAACATATTTTTAAAAAAATATTTTTTTTATAAGAAAACTTATTTAATATTTATTTTTAAATAGACTGTATATCTGAGATTCTGATGTCACCCGAAAAAGAATTCATTGAAGGCTGGGTCAATCCCGTTCTAAACCATTTTGTCCTTGGGCCCAATTAGGACCCAAAATTCACAGACACCGCACCTGTTTCTCACGTGCGCTAGGGTTTTAGGGAGACCTCTATCTGGCACTGGCATCTCCTGCTTCTCCGCACTGGCCCCGTCTTAAACCCTAATTCCCTCCTCGAATCTCCGAAGCCACCATGCAATGACAGACTTTCTTCCTCAACCAACACCCGAAACCCCAACTATAAGCCCCTGCCCTACCTCTTTCCGTTACTCCCATCCCTCCCACCACCATGAGACCCCCACTCTCTCCAAGAACCCTCCTCTTCTTCACCTCTTATTCTTCTCCACTTCTTGTCAAAATCTCTCATTTCTCATCCTCTTCGCATTACGCGTCCCATTCCGTACATCCAGGGAGACGCCACGATGAGGAGTCCCGGAATGTGAGAGTTTCGGTGTGGTGGGACTTCGAGAATTGCAATTTGCCCAGTGGTGTGAACGTCTTCAAGGTCGCCCACTCCATAACCGCGGCGGTTCGGGCCAGTGGGATAAAGGGTCCCGTTACCATCACGGCGTTTGGGGACGTTTTCCAGCTCTCGAGAGCGAAGCAGGAGGCGTTGTCCTCGACTGGGATCAATATCACTCACATCCCTAACGGTTCGTGCTTTTCATTTAGGCTGCTTTTGGTTTTGATGTTGGGTTGAGTTGAGTTTTTTATGATTGAGATGGTAGAGTGAGTTTTGTGAGGTCTATTTAAGATGAATTTAAATATGTTTGGATGTTAAGATGAGTTTATATGAATTTATAGTTGATGAAAAAGGTTGTGTTCCCATATGTAAATAAGTTTTGAATTGAGATAATTTAAGAATTGGATGTTGGATGTTAGACTTAAAATTAGACTGAACTAAGTTGAACTCAAATGAATTTAACAACCAAACAAGGCCTTAATTATCTCGCATAGGGGATGTTTATACACGTTTCGGATCGGTAGCTAGTGAACATATTTAAGTTTGATACTATGGACTGTTAGTGATTGTTGTTTGAACTTTGAAGTAATTAAGTTGAATTGTGTGGAATAATATTGAATTTTTTATCAGTTAGATGGCTAACCCGTTGAAGTTAATTTATTTAGGAAAAGAAATGCTGAAGTGAAGTATGCTGTTTTTTTATCCCAAAAATATCAGATATTGTAGGTGGCTGAGTTAATCTCTTAAATGATAAATTGATCAATTTTGGTTGGTGCATTGGGATGAAGGATTTTATTTATGATCTCGGTGGTGCTGACAATGCTGTCATTGCTGATCCATTGACCGTGAGATTGAGTTTGATGGTAAAAGTCTTCAATTTGTTTGTGAGGCAGAGGGCTGCAATTTCCAAATTCGTAAAACTTGATTGAGCAGTATATGCTTTTAAGATTTGTCTTACCAAGGTTGCATGAAATAGTAGTTAACTGACTGAACAAAAAACCAATAGATTTTTTTCAAAGGTTTAGGCCCCATTTGGATGTCGAGATGAGATAAGATGAGACCATCTCATCTCAACATCCAAATACCAATGAAACATAGTCACTTTTCAATTTCAAATCTTCAATGTTTTCATCTGTCATTACCTAATCATTATAACTTTCCCAAACTTCCAAACAAATTTAAGGACTTGTATGCTTCTTTCTTTGCTAGTAGGCTGTAATTAGGTATATTTCTCTTGTATACTACCTCTGTACTTGGGCTTTGCATAATTATGAGGATTAATAAATTTTTCTTATTTATAAGAACTTATAAGAAGTAAAAATTCTAAACAAAACACAAAAAATAATTCAACTTTTTCAAATCCTAAAATAAAAATAATATTCTAACAATATTTTAATTTTATAATATTTTTATTCAACTTTTTCCTTTTCTTTTCCTTTTGCCTGCGCTTTCAGTTTCAGCAATACATGTGCTTCATTGGCTTTGTTTGTCTCCACCATTGCAATCGTAGCAGATGTTCCAGCCTTACCCTCTTCCTTCTTCCCTTTCTTTATAAAAATCTGGGCTTCCAGATCATGTGCTTTTGAACATAGTTCTTCAAAAGTATTGATTGTTTGAGAAGCCAAGATGTGAGACAACTCATATCTGAAGCAATTGATGCACATCTTAAATTGTTGCGCTTCGAAGAACTCTTGCTCACAGTAGAATTCCTGATTTATCCATATGGCGATAAAGTCATCAACAGACTTATGTTGACGCTACTTGGCTTCCATGACTTCTGTCACGCCTACACTCCTGTGGGTACTGTAGAAGTGTTTGTGAAACTGTTGACGAATGAACAAACATATAATGAGTCTTAAGGTTTTCTCTTCAGCGGCAAACTTTTGAAGGTTTTGCTGCTGCTGCCGCCCTAATTGGAAGCTAAGTTTCCTTCAGAATTTTAAGCAGCATTTGTTAATACTTATCAAAAGATAAGATCTGAATGAGAGCTAATGTTCTCAGATTTTTTTCTCTCTCTGTACATGAACTGAAATGAACTTCATTTTTCCTTTCTCTTTTCTCTATATTTATCTGGACATGGAGACTTCACCATGAACATGAATATTCACAAACATCAATTTGTATGTTGGATCTTGAAATCTGAATGATATTCAATACATCACTTACTGTTATATTATAGCAGTATAATATATTTAGTACTCTGTAATTTACACTCATTTCTTCTGGTCAACAATTGAAAAGCTTACATAAATTCAAATCATTCAATTTTTTTTACAACTGATTGTTGTTTCCAAATCTTTTCTCTCAGTTAAGTTTAAACATTTCATGTACATTGTGTAGTAGATGAGCAGATGATAAACTGTTGTTTGATCATAAGTTTCAGTTCAGTTTTAACGTTTTGTGGATATCATTATATACTTGGTTGCAGGTGGAAAGAACAGCGCTGATAGGTCTCTTCTTGTAGATCTTATGTATTGGGTTTCTCAAAATCCTCCACCAGCACATCTCTTTTTAATTTCTGGTGACAGGGACTTTGCTAGCATTTTACACAGGTTAAGAATGAACAACTACAATATATTGCTTGCAAGTCCTGAAAGTACACCTGGTGTTCTTTGTAGTGCTGCAAGTATCATGTGGCATTGGCCTTCCTTGATTAGAGGGGAAACCCCGACTGGGAAGCATTTTAATCAACCCCCAGATGGTCCCTATGGTTCTTGGTATGGCCACTCTAAGGTGCCTCTTGAGGATCCCTTCTCAGTTACTGAGCAACCAGCCTCACGAGCTGAGGACTTGCCTGAAACTAGTCCAGATTCTAAGCCTCGTCCTGTTCCAAAGACAATGACAAAGCTGATTCGCTGTATATTGAATAGTCATCCTGAAGGAATTTCCATTACAGAACTTCGTTCCAAGTTGGGAAATTCTTTGAACATAGACAGAGACTTTTATGGGTATAAAAAGTTTTCCCTCTTTCTTCTATCAATGCCACACATTTTAAAGCTTCAGTCTGAACGTGATGGTCAATTTGTTGTACATGGTATCACCTCTAAAACCCCTGAACCATTTCAGTCCAATCCAGCCTTGTTCCCAGAACCTGCAAGTAATAACGGAGTCCAGGACTTCTCTGCAACTTCAAAGTCAAATGGTGAGCTGGGATCTGTTGCTGGAGGTGTAAATGGGAAGCCATCATTATCTCCATCCCCCGAGACAAATGTGAAGGGGCCTCCTAAAAAAATTCAAGAACCTTCTGCACTTGGCAGATCTGTTACAGGAGTGATGGATGAGAAGTCAGCAGTGCCTTCATCCCCTGAATTAAACGTTGAGGAGGTGCAACAGCACTCTCCACATGAGGAGAAGGGTGTTGAACAGGTGAAGAACCGTCATTTGCCTCCAGTGGTGGAACTAGATTCTGCATCTGCAGTGGGTTTTTTAAACAGAGTTTGGAGAAAATGTTTTGGCAGAATTGATGGTGGTCCCATGAATAAAATTCAAAGCATTCTAGAAAAATGTTCTACTTCTGGTGTTATGTCTGAGAAAAAAGGTCATGAAACTGCTGAATATGGTTCCACTGTTAATGGCTCAAAAATGGCAAAAGCTGAGGACAAATGTGTGAACTCAACAAGCCTGGATGCTAAACCAATATGTCAGGTGCCATATTCTTCTGCCAATAATGGGTCGGCTATAGACAGCAAAACTGCTACAGTTTCTGAAGCTTATGGTAATAACTCAAGCACAGGTCCTGGTTTCTTCAACCAGGTGGTATATTGGTGTAAATTTTGGAGAAGTAACCCAAATTCTGATATATTAAATGATCAACCCAGAGATAAACTGGAGCAGAACTTATCAAAAAATAAAGTGGAGCAGATAAATAGTGGTTCTGAAAAGCATAGCTTATTTTCTATGGATTCTTTTTGGAGTGACATGGAATCTTTTCTGGGCACAGTCAATGGTTCGGTTATTGTCTCCCAGTCAAGGAACAGGTTTTCTTGATTTTCTATCTTTTATGCTGTTTTATTTCTGATGCTGCTGATGATATCCTTTTATCTGGCTTATGCTCGTGTGGTGTAAATACTTGGTTCTGTTCCTTATTTTCTTATCATTGATGTAATATCAACTATCAGAGAGAAGAAAAAATGAAGTATCTCAAATTGTAGTACACATATCTGACTAAACATTTCAGATACTGGGTTCTCTGGGAATTATTTGCAACTTATTTTATGCTATGGCTTTTCCATTTTTTTTTAAGCAAAGAGTTCAAGTTTAGTGGTTGGAAACTTGTCGGATAGGTTTTTGTTTGAGTCGTTTGGATTGAGAAACACTCTCAACCCATCTCATCTCATCTCATCATTACAACGTTTTCAAATTCCTACACAAAATATAATAAACAATTCAACTTTTTCAAATCTCAAAACAATAATAAAATAATATTATAACAATATTTTATTCAATTTTCGACTTTTATCTAAAACCATCTCATCTCATCTCACTATCCAAATAGCTCATAATAATTTTTTTTTTTTTTTGCTTTTGGTCATCAGAATTTATCATGGGGAGGAACTCCGTCAAATCTTGCATACACATGTTTTGTGAACTACATTAGATGGAATGAAATTTAGCAGAAGGCTTATAACTCCGGTCTGAGTATCTCAAGGTTGGGACAGTTTTCATTGATCATTTTCTGGCTTTTTATTAAGAGAACATCTGCAACTTTTCTGCAGTTCTTCCACTTCATGATTCAAATGCAAATAAAAACTGATTGATATACCCATCAGGCTGCAATCTAATGGTCAAAAGGCAGGCTTGGGATGAGTTGTAGACTCAGAAATCTTGGGTTCGTTTCCACACTAGGGGTTCCCCCAAATTACCTGATATACGGTTCTGGCAGATGTGATCTTGTACCAGGATTTGCTTCTTAGGGGTGGGTCCAAAGGTCCCTACATTGGTAAAGCTCCACGTCATTAAAAGAAAAACTTTTTAAACCTGAAAGCTCTCTAACCCTGTTGATGCCTTTATTGCTGTGATCTGACAACTTTTGCTGATGTTTAAGCCGGATGATTGTCTTAAACTTAGCACTTGGAATCAGAAGCATATGCTAATATTATTCTGCTATATGTGATTCGTTTCAGGGAACAGATGGCACAAAATCTGCAAAAGGAAGGGCCACCAGCTCTTAGATCTCTGAGTGAAAGTGACGTCCTCCATTTGGTAGATTTATTAATATCAGAAATGAAATGGATGGAAGAACGCCCCTCTCAGACATCACCTTTCAAACTCACTCGGCCGGTTGGACAGAGCTCTTTGGTTCAAGCTCGCGGTTCAAATGGGTTGAGCTCTATCTTTCTGGGCACAACATTACAGACAGCAGAACATGGAGAAAGAAAATATCAAAATATTCCTCATACTGGAGTTTCTCCACCTGCTGTTCACAAGAAACCTTCAGTCAGATCTAGAAGTGATATATTAGCTGATTGTGAGAAGCTCGTGAATGAGATATTAAAGAATTATCCAAATGGGTTTAATATGGGCTCCTTCAGAAAAACTTTCCTTGGGAGGCATGGTTATCCTCTTGATTTACGGAAGCTTGGGCATCAAAGTTTGGTATCCCTGTTACAGATAATGCCTGGGGTGAAAATAGTCTCCACTCAGATTTTTCCCTCTAGTGAAGCCTCAAGTAGTTCAGGCCTAGAAATTGCCCTTCCTGATAGTCAAGAAAATAGTGCTAGTCATTCAGTTGCCAATTCAGATAGTGAATTGTCTGATTCAACAAAGAAGAATGATGATTTTGAGTCTCCATGGGAAGAATTAGGGCCTGTTGCTGATACAAGTTCTACAAAAAATGAAATGGAATCAGTCAGATCTAGAAGTGATATATTAGCTGATTGTGAGAAGCTCATGAATGAGATATTAAAGAATTATCCAAATGGGTTTAATATGGGCTCCTTCACAAAAACTTTCCTTGAGAGGCATGGTTATCCTCTTGATTTTCAGAAGCTTGGGCATCAAAGTTTGGTATCCCTTTTACAGATAATGCCTGGGGTGAAAATAGTCTCCACTCAGATTTTTCCCTCTAGTGAAGCCTCAAGTAGTTCAGGCCTAGAAATTGCCCTTCCTGATAGTCAAGAAAATAGTGCTAGTCATTCAGTTGCTAATTCAGATAGTGAATTGTCTGATTCAACAGAGAAGAATGATGATTTTGAGTCTCCATGGGAAGAATTTGGGCCTGTTGCTGATACAAGTTCTACAAAAAATGAAATGGAATCAGTGTCAAGGAGGAAAACTATAGAACAAACAGAGAGGCAAAAATATCCTGATTATGAACCTTCCATCTCTGATGATGACTTCTCTGATTCAGATGGGGAGACCTCTGTGTTAGCTGGACGTGAAAGGCATGGGAAAAGAATGAACGAGGAAGATAGTTCCCTACTGCAAATTCTAGATTCCTGGTACAGCACTAAGGAAGGTGACAATAAAAAGAACGAGTTAGAAAATGTTGATAGCATGGTTGATTATTCAAAAAACGGTTCAAAGCCATCTGGTTCATCCGCCAATGGCACCGGCAGTGAACCTTGTACAGGAAACTCTGTCCGGAGGCAAAGAGCTAAAAAGATTTTATTTGTTGCTGACCCAGTTGAGGTTAACAAGGACAAGTTGATTGATGGAATATTGGGTAGCCTGAAGAAATCAGATGAATCAAGGGTGCAGGGCTGAAGGGTTCAAAAACAAGATGTGATGCATCCGGGGTTCTCAGGTTGAATGCTGGAAATGGGACTTCCGGGCTAGTGAGAAAGCTTTATTAGAATCAGGTGGTAATGAGTTATAATCATGCATCATTCATTTTTTGCAGATTTTTTTTTAAAGGAAAAAAAACTATTGTATTGAGGTTAGAGCCTCGGAGGTGGGATACGAGACCATTGGCACTACCAGGAATGTATGTTTTGGCTTAAATCCAACTGATGGTTAGGGGTGACAGCGATATTAGAGAGTATATCATTACCAAGGCACAGAACATGCTAACATTATATTTATATTTCATGCTGATTAGCAATTTGGATTGCATCCATTGCGAAGCAAAGTTCATCTCACTATTTCTATGGCATCCTACTCGAAACTTGGTGTTTTATAAGCAAAATCTGTGATAAATATATATATATATATATATATATATGTATATATATATTATATATATCCCTGTTCTAGTATTGAACGTAGATGATTAAATTTCTTTTTTTGTCTACTCTAAACTTGTTTTGTCATGCATTAAACCTAATGAATTTTGCTACACAACCTCCACCACACCACACTTCACATTTTTTTAAATTTTTTAATATTTTTTTAAAATTTTTTTTTGAGTTTATTCTTTTTAAATTATTTCAAATTTTCTATTCATTATTCACATAATAAATATTTGATAAAAGAAAAAAAATAATAAAAATTAAAAAAAAAATGTGGAATGTGGAGTTGTGAAAATTTATTCTAGATAAAAGTATCGCTTCATTTATATTTTAAAGATACCCTACCATTTTTTTTTTTTTTTTTAAATTTAATCGGTTCCTCTTCCACATAAAATGCTAGAGTTCAAACAAAGCTTGAAAATAAAGACATTAATTTACACAATTCAATTTTCAACCATCCCAACCCAAGCCCAGCAGTCCTTTTCATTTTGACTTTTAAATTTCAATTTCTCGGAAGCTCCATTCCTATACGATGATTTAGGGCTGATAGATGAGATAATTTTAAATTAAAGATAAAAATTACAAAAAAATATTATTTGAATATAATTTTTTAATATTATTATTATTTTAAAATTTAAAAAAATTTAATTGAAATTTAAAAAAAATTTAATTACTTATTATATTTTATATAAAAATTTAACAAAATTGTAATAATGAGATAAAATCCTTTTCCGAATCCAACGAAGCCTTATTTTCTAACTTGGATGCTAAAGTAATTGATGAAAAAGCACCTCCAACACAAACCGCCATTAACAAGGCCAGCAGCACCACCGCCATAACTTTTAGAGGGCAATTGGCTCACAAGATTGGCATCACTGTAGCACACCACATGAACACCTCCATAACAAAAGCTGCTTCATTTTTCACTCTGTTCACACCCTCTTCCCCAACCCAAATTAAAGGGAAAGCAAAGGGGGGGAGGGGAACATTTCAATGGAAGTCTCGAGCTCTGTGTTTTCTACTTCCCAAATATGCAATTTGTTCTTTTGTCATGGATTAAGTAATTGAAGAAAAGTGTTCTTGCTTTTGTTTCTTTAAGTTCAAAAAACAGACGAGAGACCAACACCAGTTTTGGAACTTCCTGGCCTCTGCCTCAGGTACTCCATTGTAAATACAAGTATGACATATACAGTCACCAGCGCCTCCCGTGAGAACCACCACCTCCACCTCTGTTCTTTGCAAAGAAGGTATTCTTGGGTTTTGGAATCTCATGGATGTCCATCACTTGAATCGTTCTTTGCTTTTTAGCTTCACAATAAGTAGAACACACAAGCACAGACAGCAGTCAAAGCATCAGCATAAGCCAAAAAGTACAAAAAACATGGAATGCAGCAAAATTATAGAAACAAAAGGGAATAATCAAACCATTTTGAGCTTCTTTGTAATTCTCTTGAAGCCGTTTTCTTGCTGAAGCCAGTCTTTCTGAGTCAAAATCCTTTTGCTCCCTTTGTCTCTGCATCAATCAATGAAGTGATTCAAATTGAGTTAAATCTTCTTATAATACATTTGATTGGCCTGAAAGAGAATAGCAGGAGTATATCTCAAAACTCCATATTGTTAACGGGGTATGATGAGAAAACTTACACCTCCCACTCAATTGAACCAAAATAAACCATTTGATACAATTGAGTTTGGTTTCTCATATTCTGAAAGCATAAATGCTTCGAAAAATTATTCTCTATCTCCCACTTTTCATCAACCAAACATAGAGCTAGAAACTCTAAGTTGGTATCCATACATTTTGATGTGCAGACGCAGATAGAGTTGTGGATTGGGCTGGTCTAAGAGGAGCTTCCTTCCGAGGAATCACTTTCGGCTTAGGCTCTGATTCCGAGTTATTCTTGTCTGACCCAGAACTCCCATCTGTTCAGGCAAGACAGATAAACAAAATCCAATCAAGAACACACAACAAAGACCAAAAGTTGAACTTTGAATCTGATTCTACGACTCACTGTGTGGATTGGGGGAGTATCCAAAATCAGGAACCTACAGAGGAAGAGAATATCAGAAAGTTAACACACGACAGAAAATTACAACTGTACTTTTTCCCAGGCAAAGTAAATTAGCTAGAAATGAAAGCAAAAAATGGTTTCTTCCACCTGGTGATGACTATTTTGGGGAATTTTCCTCAGGGGCGATTCACCATCCTCTGCCAACAACATCGATTACCATTTTTAACATAATTTGTAAAGCACAATTTGCATTTCAACGATCCCCAAATCTTTTCGCAGAAGGGAAAATTAAATAAAACAAGGTGAAGAGTAAAATGTTACCCATTAGAGCAGAGGAAGTCTGTTCCCCAGGTTGATTCAACTTCACCCATTCATCCACAATATCCTTCCACTTCCTGAACAAAACAAAACCATCGCAATAAATCTTGAACAACTTTCTCCAACACTTGCACTATCATGTGCAAGATTAGAAACGAAAAAAATAAGAACATTTGTACATATTTCTCTTAAATTTTGGTCGTTCAAAACCTGACTAAAAGCTTCACCAATCTCCGGACATCGCTTGATGAATGCTTTCGCAATCGATTCACATGCCTTCCTATATCAGTCTCCTATAATTCAAAATAACAACAGATGAATAAATATTAGATAAACGTTATAATTCGAAGAGATTAATTTAAAAATACCAAGAAAAATCCGGTAGCATAATTTACCTTGAGTGCCTGAAATGTTATATCCATGTCTGCTAGACTTTGAAGCAATTCAACCAAAGAATCATCAGACTGACTCGCGGAAGCGAATCCAAACCAAAGAGAAAGTCAAACTCAGAAAGATAAAACTGAAATATAAACGAAACACTTAATAGAAAGAAAGGGAAAAAACCTGGTCAGGATCTTCGAGGTGCTCCTTAATTTCCAGAATTTTTGCCTGCTCGTCATCGAACAAACCACCGTAGGGATCCAAATCTCCGACGTCCTCGCCTTCTACGGACTGCGGCGTCATCGGTGACCCTCCTTTCCCTTCGTGGCCGCTACTATCCTTCCCCGCCGGAGCCTTCGCCTCGCGACGATTATTAGGCCGCAGGTTGTCTACGTCGTCGCAGTTTCGGCACCGAGGCTGCCCCGGCGAGGTCGCCGCGTAAAGCCGTTCCACGATCCCGTCCCTACGGTGCTTGAGCTCGTCGCCGTAGTCCGAAGACGCCACCGTTATGGCAGTGTCTATGAACGTCCACACGTCAACCCCACAGCTCTCCAGAACTTCCCGGAAATCATCTAAATCCATCGTCGCCATCGTCGTCGCGATGCCGATGAGTTATATTCGATAGAAAAGAAAACAAGGTTCAGCTCCAAATGGGTAATCTATCGTATTTTTTGAGCGATTTCGGAGATCGGAATCGTGAGCTTTTGCATCACCGGATCTGGACTAAGACGAGGTCGTACCTCGAAGACAATAAACCGTGCCTGACAAAGGAGCTAACGTAAGAAAACGTGCGTACATACATCCGAGAGACGAATCATCGAAATCCCCATTCGGACAAAACGAAAGAAGCACACAGATCTGAGAAGAAGGAAAAAGCTGAACTGGATTTTTGGGGATGGGTAAGGGAGGGCAGAACAAAGTGATCTCTGTTCCTATTATTATCCCTATTTTTTTTCCCCTTTCTCGGTTTCCTTTGGTTTTCGGATCGAACTGTGCAAGGATTTTCTTTAAAGACAAGTGGGGGTATATTTCAAGACTAAAGTTTTTATCTTTTCGTTTTGTTTTTATGAATTGTTTTAGTTCGCGTTGACCGGCGAAGCAGCCATGAACTCGTGGGTTTGTGGCTCTGTCTCTCTCTCTCTCTGTGCGTCGTCTTCTTAGAAGAAGCAGGGGTTGGGAAAAGGAGGGAGGGGGAGGTAGGGGAATGAATTACGGGGGGATTACTTTAGCATTATCGCTGGAATATTGATGTGAATGTGTGCTCCGACTGTCCAATATCCAATGTCAGGGTGAGCCGTCCGGATTACCCGCCTGTAAATATTCCGATTTCATTTCGGTTTGAAATTTATCAATCCAATCATTATAATTTTTTTTAAATTTTTATATAAAATATATAATAAATATTCAATTTTTTTAAATCTCAAATTAATCTTTTTAAATCTCAATTTAATTTTTTAAAATTTAAAAATAATAATAATATTAAAAAATGATATTCAAACAATATTTTTTTCAATTTTATTTTTCATCTAAAATCATCCCACCCTAAGAGCATTGGCATTAGATTGACTATTTTACTCTTCAAATTTTGACTAATTTGTAATTTTTTCACTTTTAGCTAATCATTCAAAATTTAAAATCTACATTAGATTAGTCATCATACTCTCTATAATAATAAAATATTATTATTTTTTATTTTTATATTTTTATAATTAATTTTTATTTTTTAATTAATTCTATTTTCATAACCTCCTATAATCACCTATAATTTCTAACAATCATATTCATTTTCATTTTCACAATCTAATAAACAAAATTTCATCACACGATATCAATATTATCAAAACAATTCTATCGATATTCAATGCAACCAAACCCATTCTCACAAACATCATCACTCAATATAAAAAAGATTGGTTGCCATCATTTGAAGGCTATACAAAACAATACTACTGAAATAGCAGCCACAATTTCAAGTGAAATTAAGATCATCCTCAATAGAAGCAATGGGCAGTAGCCACATACAAATATGCAACATCAAATGTGATAACTCAACAGTAAAGCATGCATATAGGACACGCAGTAACTTGGAATGGGTATTACATATGCAAAGATTGTCTCTCTTATAACTACAATAAGCATTGCAAAAGTGCCACACATAGTTGCTTTTTGAGGATAAGTTTTCTGTGAAAATAAGAAATACATTATACACTATGTACAAACAACTTTTCTAGGGGAATTTTTTTATTATAACATGAACTGATCCTAAAGGTCTATTAAAGCATTTTTCCATATAATCAAAGCAACATAGTTATGTATTTAATTGATCTAAGTACATGCATGCCTTCTTCTTTATTTTTTTCCTTGAAACTCATGGATTTGGGTACCTATGTGCTGAATAAAGAGACTCCAAACAGATAAATTTTGCTATCTTCCGTATGTGCTGAATAAATCTGTATGAGTACTATTTTGTATGTGCTGAATAAATTTTACAGATAAACTCGAGGCATGGTGGGTTTGTCAATAAATCTGTATGAGTACTATTCTAACCTGGTATGCCTATGTTCTTGAATTTTTTATATTGAATAACAAGATGGGTTCTAGCATGAAGAGAGCAGTAATTAGCCTTTCTTCCTATTCCCCTGGAAACGCAGAAGAGGAAGTGCAACACGGCCAAATCGCACCATCATGAAAGACAAGCGAGACCGAAGAAACTACCCGAGACCAACAAAATCAAACCCAAACAATAAAATTAAGAGTAGAATCACAGTTAGAGCTTCGAATCAAACCCAAACAACATCAACAAAATCAACAAAATCAAACCCAAACAATAAAAATCAAGGTTAGGGTTTCGAATCTTACCTTGTGCTTGTCGTGGTGGAGAAAAGCTGCCGCTGTGCCGTGCTGCAGAGTGCCGTCGCGGGAGAGAATGGTTGCGGGAGAAGAGAAATGTGGAAGAAGAGAAAAAAAAAACTAGAAGAAAAGAAAGAAGGAAGAGACGCGGGAGAGGGAAGAAGAGAAGAAGAGAAAAAAAAAATAGAAGAAGAAAACAGAGGAAGAGATGCGAGAGAGAAACAGGGAAGAAGAGAAGGAAGAAACGCGGGAGAGTAAGAAGGAAGAAGAAAGAGAAAGGAAGCGCGGGGGAGAAAGTTGAAAATAATAAACTATACATTTGGAGGTGGAACAGTACTTTTCATATTTAAAGAAAAAAATGAATTTACTGTAGATAATATTTAGGATGAGAAGTCTTTAGTTAATTCAATATGGGCTAATTATTGATAAAATTATTTAAATTTAGAGATGAAATATTATTTGAAGAAGTCAATGTAGATGCTCTAACTCTGAAATCCAAACCAACCCTCCATCTTCCTCTTTACAATTACATTGTTTAGTGGTGTTGTATAAACCTTTAGGGGATGTATACCTTCCACTAGCTTTTATTTTCGTATTTTCCCACTTTTAAATTGAACGATCCAATTTAGAAGGGACCTCAATACAATGCATGCGTAATCTTATAAAGTTTTAAATATTTTCTATTACGACATCTATCTATTAAAAAAATTTAATTAAAAGTCTCGTTTTTATATACTTAATACATCATTAATATGGAAGTCTTTTATATGTTAAAAATTAATTAGTATTTTAATTTTTTTAAAATTACAATAAATATGTTAAACTTATCGGGTATGGCAAAAATAAAAATAAAAATAAAAAATGTGTTGTCCATTATAACTTGTTAAATCTAATATAATAAACAACTACACAATATTGAATGAGAAATGGGGGGTTTAATTAATGAGGCTGCTGGTAGGTCTAAGAGTTGGTTTGGATTCAGAGATGAGATAAGATGATTTTAAATGAAAATTAAAAAAATATTATTAAAATATTATTTTTTAATATTATTATTTTTTTGAGATTTAAAAATTTTGAATTGTTTATTATATTTTATATAAAAATTTAAAAATATTATAATACTAAAATGAGACGAAACACTTAATTTATAGCTATCTCTAACCCGACCCTGCCTGTACCCAATGGGTGGGCAGACTGCCCAACCCACCGTCTGGAGCCATGTTGCCCATATCAAGACCCTGCAACAATCCTACTCACAAAACCTCAAGTAGTAGATTTGATCTTTGACAAGATCAGATATTTTAATTGGTCATTGATCATATCTAATCTTTTTGACGTGCAAGGTTATTCTCATATTTGATCATATCAGATTTGAGACCTACAAGCTTGGAGTAGCCGTGGATCTATATAAGACTAATGTAGTTACTATTTTTGTCACGTTAATGTGTTACATCGAGACGTATTGTACATGTGCCACAATTAATGTTGGTGCATGGTTCTATGACTCTAGGTAGCTACCCGAGTGAATAGAAAGAAAGAGAAATTATAATTACAGTCGTGAGTGTGCAAGCGTCACGCAATCACTTAAAAAAAATTGAATATATACGAGACTCACATAAAAAAAAATAAAAATAAAAATAAAAATAAATTTTTAATACTAGACCTCACTCTTTTTCAAAACGACTGTACAACGCTTACGCATTCTACGATTGCATGCAATAATCCTCAACATGAGGTGTGTTGGATAGCAGCCAGCAGGCACCTCCACTGTCCAAGCCTAATTTTAGGACATTGCAATGAGAAATTTCAATCATATTATTATTTTTTTTTTTTTGGTGTTACATGTTTTTGTTGACATCTCTATTACGTGTGATTAAGATTATATTTGGATGTTGAAGTGAGTTGAGTTGAGATAATAAAATATTATTAGAATATTATTTTTTAATATTATTATTATTTTAGAATTTAAAAAAATTGAATTATTTATTATATTTTGTATTGGAATTTGAAAAAATTATAATGATAAGTTGAGATGAATTTATGTTCCAAACGAAGCCTAAATTTTTAAAAATTTCATATAAACAAATAACATTAAAATCTAAGCAGATAAAATGGGTTCAAACCAAAGTTTTAAATTTCGTACCGTACCAGCCGGTACGGCCGAAATTTTTCGTTTCGGCCGTCCGGCCGGTACAGGTACTATACTTGTTCCGTACTGGCTAAAATACCGGCCGTATCGGCCGGTACCGGTCATATCGGCCTCAATTTCGGCCTGTACCGGCCTATATTTCGGCCGGTACCGGCCAATATTTCGGCCTGTGTTTTTTTTTTTTTTTTTCGTTTTTTCAAACTACAAACTTATTTTTTAATCCTCAATTCAGACTAGACTATTTATAATTTATATATATGTATTTATATATAATTTATTTATATATATATTTATATATATAATTTATTTATAAATCGACTATTCCGAAACGTTATTTCGAAATATTATCTTAAAACGATATCGATATCAAAATATTTCGTTTCAATATCTTGATCGGTATGCTGTCCGATATAATATTCAAAATATTGATTCAAACCCAAAGTAAAGATAAAGAAGGGTGCATGAAGGAGCAGGGTTCCTCGAGAAAGGGATTCAGGGAATGATAAAAGTCCCGAAGAGCCATAGACTATAGGGCAGTGGTGGAGGGACCTCCCTTCATCATTACATGACCCACCTCTATATATATGGAGATCGACTGCGCAAGCCGAACTACTACTTCAATCATAAAATATAGAGCCGTGATTTGTACTCGTGTCATTGAAGTACTTCGTTTTTTGGAGGGCATATGTTGGTATCCTGTCATGATGTTTGATGACAGATCAGCTCAATGATTCGAACATATGTAGCATTGATGGAGGGCATATTTTGAAATGTATAATTATTTATATCAGCTTATAATTACAACACATTATATGTTAGTTCAAAAAAATATATATATACAATTATATGCGATGTGCAAAAAATGCGATTGATGTATAGTTATAATCTTTTAAAATTTTGCGCTTAAAAATTTCTCATATGTAGGATTACTCTTCTTTTATATAACTACACGTGCTAACTTACATTTTCAGTTGGCATGGAGAAGACTTGGCCAACCGAGAGATTATTTCCATACAGTTTGAATGGATAAATGTGAGTACGTAGTTGTTGGAAATGTTCTTGAAAATATCACGTAAAATAAAGTGAGAATTGTATTAGAAGCTAGGATACATTTAATTCTATACTCCTTTCTAGTTTCTTATCCAATTTCAGTACTTCAGTAGCTTCTTTACCTTTCCCTCGCAATAAATGCTGGATAGAGAAGTTGAATTTGCATATAATAAGACGAGAAGAAGAGAAAACACAACCAAAAGGCCCAAAAGGAGTTCTCTCTCCGGCCGAAAGCTCTCTCTCAAGCAGA
The DNA here is from genome assembly GCF_004785595.1 of Juglans microcarpa x Juglans regia. Classification (NCBI taxonomy): domain Eukaryota; kingdom Viridiplantae; phylum Streptophyta; class Magnoliopsida; order Fagales; family Juglandaceae; genus Juglans; species Juglans microcarpa x Juglans regia. The sequence goes on from NC_054597.1 coordinate 7,470,506, forward strand.
AAGCTCTTCCATCGCTTCACCAAGGAGCCTCCTCCGTTCACCAGGGGCAAGGGGTTGGAGCTTCGGCTCCACCCACCTCCTCCCCTTGCCAGCTTTCATTTAGCTTTGTTTATTCCCATTTTACCTTTTAGTTTTAACTTGTTAGCACCGAAACATGCCGATTTGTTGCTTTTTGACGATCTAGGATCGACACGCGTCCCACCATCAACCTCTCCAAACATCGATCTATCAGAAGGTAGCAGAAATTCATCCAATAGTACGGCGCGTACGTCTCACGCACGGGTTATGCTGAGCGTGAAATTCACACGCTGCCACTCTTTGGAGAGCTTCTTGCCTCCACGCGCAGCATCGTCGGGATCAGAGGCATCAGATCTTCCAAATCAGACTTACCATTCCACTCCAAGTGTGACACGTGTCTTGCATACACCACCACCACTAGTGACGGCCCTTCACTGGCAACTTGACAATGTTTTCGGTTGTTACTCTATGTTCTCACTTTTTCTAACCAATGATCAAGTGAAAGTGAGTGTAAAAGTCTCTTCTAGCTAATCCAGACCAACATGATGTAGCACACAATCTTTCATTGCGGCTTCTAACCACAGTTTTATAATTTATTTATTAGACTATATTAAAACCACTTCAAACGATCATTTCTAATAGAAAATGTATGGAGCCAAACTTTTGACTCCATGTCTCTTTTTTTTCTTTCTTTTCTTTTTGTGATATATCTATTAATTTTGAAGAGATTGTAGAGTACTCTTTGTTATAAATTGTATCCAGTAATCCAATAATGTACGTACGAATATTTTACTTGTTAAAAAAAAAAGGGGTTGCAAAAGGAAATTTACAGTAAAATCACGAAACCCCAAAAAAGATGGCAGCTTGATTAGATGGGAGGAGACCAATTTTAGCTTTGGCAGCAGCTTATAGGCGCCGCCATTTGTGTTGAGCGGGCCACCTAGAAGAAAAGGCATATGGACATGATATGGTAGCGGTAGCATCATCCTTTATGTTATGAAATATTCGTAGATATTATTTTTATTATTTATTATTTTATTATTATTGTATTATTAATATTCATAGAATAACTAAAAATATTTAACTATATCTAAACGCAACTATAATCCTTAAAGATTTTGATGTCGTTTGGTACTTTGGAAAAATAGAATTGCATTATTATTAAGATGAGATTAAGACTGTATTTAGATATTGAATTGAGTTAAATTGAGAGTTAAAAATTGAATAAAATACTGTTAGAATATTATTTTTTAATAATATTATTATTTTAAGATTTAAAAAATTAAATTATTTATTATATTTTATATACAAATTTAAAAAAATTATAATGATAATGTGAGATGAGGTGAGATAAGTTTGAGATCCAAACTCACCCGCAATTTGGACAATGAAAGTATTTTATCTCATTTTATTTTATCTCATCTTATTTTATCATTATAATTTTTTTAAATTTCCATACAAAATATAATAAATAATTCAATTTTTTTAAATCTCAAAACAATAATAATATTAAAAAATAATATTATGATAATATTTTATTCAACTTTCAACTTTCATCTAAAACCATCTCATCTCATCTTACTATTCAAACCACACCTAAGTCTACGTTTCCAACACCGAAGCAGTTGTGCTCATCTGAGTTAAGTTTAAATTTAAGTCTAACACAATTGCAACATCTAAACATATAATTCTCAAATCATTAAATATCACTCAACCCAAAGCCTCTTTACACATGGGATTCACAATCTTTTTCAACTCAAGACCTTTTACACGCAGGACCCACAACTTTTTTTAACTTTCTGTACACATTTAAATTCATCTTAACATCCAAACACATATAAACTCATTGTAGGTGAGCTTCAGAAAAGTCACTACAGCTTCTCAACTCACTATTATTCATAAAATTCAATTTATCTCAATTCAACTCAACATTCAAACGCAACTTAAGCATACTAACTTAAGTCTCATTCCAACAAATTAAATAATATTCCAAGCTTCATGAAAGTTAGGAACTTAGGGTTGTATTAATGGCATGCAGTGAGAGCAATGCAATTTAGGGTTCCTGACGTACGTCGTGATCTGGATTAATTCCTCCACCATATATATAGCTAGGCAGCTTGCTTCTAGGCAAAGGAATAAGAAAAAAAGATTCCTAGGAAGAAAATTCAGAAAAAGAAAAGAAAATTATTGTTAAGCTTATTAAAGAGGAGATCGATAAATTAAGCGGTCCTTGACTGGAAATTACGCACCTAAATTTGGGAATATATGATAAGCACTCTTTAAAAGGGGTTAAATAATTGAGCTTTGCTACTCATCATCTCAACATATCACACATCACATTTTTTTTTCTTTTTTTTTTTTAAATTTATTCTTTTTAAACTTATTAAATTTTTCAACTTATCATCCATATACAATACATTTAGTAAGAGTAAAAAAAAAAAATGCGTCGTATGGTGTATTGAAATGATGAATAAAATTTTTCTAAATAATTTAATACAGTCCATGAGGAATAAATTAAAGAGATTAATAAATTATATATCATGAAGAATATATAATATTGAAAGATCGATCGATTTCGTTTATACTGATCAGATGGAAAAATTAAAGAGCTAGCAGTACTGTTAAAAGCTAGCTAGCTAGCAATGCATGCAGATCATGAAACTGATGCTTTACTTCATGCCCACGAAAATGTTTGTCGTGATGATCATCGATGATCGATCGATCATGAACACCTTAATTGGCATGCATGCATGTTGATAATCACTTTGCAGATCATTTCTTTTGTGGCTCCCATGATGATCTGATATGAAAATGCTAGAATATGTTCTCTCGGATCACATTAAATATTATTAATTAATATATCATGTTAATTTTGCTCATTATTAGAGGCAGGAAACTGGGACGACGGATCATGACTATTAAGTTTTAACCGAATTACCGCGTCCTTACAATTAATTGCTTGCTATCTTTGAGATCCGAATGGTTAGATGATCATTAGGGATACGTCGGCTGCGTTTGAATGTTGAGTTGAGTTCAATTCTTTATAAATAGTAGTGAATTAAATAATAAATAAAGTTATGTAAGATCCATCTAAACTGAGTTTAAAATGTATTTAGATATTAAAATGAGTTTAATATTTTTATAAAAAGTTGAAAAAGGTTATGAGTCTCATGTATAAAGATGTATTAAATTAAAAAAAGTTGTGGGTCCCATGTATAAGGAGATTTTGAGTTGAAATGAGTTTAATAATTTGAAAGTTAAATATTTGAATGTTAGAATCAGTTTAAAATTAGACTGAATTCAGCTGAATCTTGCGACTAAACGTAGACTAAATTTTTTGGGTGAGTATAATTGAGTCTATGACGGTGGTGTGACCTACATGAATGAACGACAACGACTAGGTTATTTTTGTGGGTATAAGATGCTTATACCTACATCTTATACGTTCGTTATAAGTAGGTATAAGATGCTTTATAAACCTTGATCGCACAACAAGACGAAGGAAAGTGTGACGGGACAGACACAAAATGAAACAAGCAACCTTTTCTTTATATATTTATGTGTGTGTCTATTAATCGCTCCATGGTTTCAGGACCACAAATTAGCATATTCGATAATGTTTCTTTGCAGTATAACTACCTATGTACGCACCAAATAACTAGCTAGTTCTCCGCAAAAGGATCACATCGATCTTTTCTTCAATATATCGATCATCATTGATGATCATGCCCAAACACTGATCTCTTATATTAGTCATCATCATCTCTTATCAGTGATCTATTTTGAAAGGAGAATATATAATACATGACTTACAACTCTTTTATAATATTTCACAATCCATTTTAATTACAATCACCAGCATATATAATATATAATCCCAATTAATGCATTAAAAATGAATTTTAATTTACATATATAACTGATGATCTCCATTTAAAATAAAGTACTTATAAAAGAATTGTAAGTCGATATTTTTCATTTTGAAATATCTCATCATAGCTAGGGATCAACACACAATACAATTAGTAGTGCCAACCTATAAGGGATCAAAGACGTGAACAGCTTATAGCGGTTAATTGGCTTAAGCAATTAATTAATTAATTAGATCATCAACACAGCATTAACATGTATGAATAGTACAGAATATTTGATATAATGGATATTGACGCTAGTTATAATTATATATTATCACAATGGAAAATGAAGCGTGCTTGCTTGTGATCTCTACTTAATTATAAATTAGCTGCTTAATTTGCTAGCTAATCTCCATGCATGTCTCTATCCAACCCGAAGATTCCAATGCATGAATGCTAGCTTTAGGCATATATATATATATAATATCATGTACAGCTAGCTTTCCGCCGCTCGCGATATTTATTAGCGATCGCTAATAAATATTGCTAGCGATATATATATATATTATATATATAATTAATTAATGATGTATATAGCCTTGGAAAGTCGATACTGTTACAAGACGCACATGCATTTTCCTGGTGGCCTACAGAGACAAATATATATACATATATATATATAACTATAAGAAAATTACGTATTTGTGATGAATTATTTGTGATGATAATTATTATTTGTAATAAAAACAGATTCATTTTAACATAAAATAATCATTTTCATTATAACTAATTGATCACAAATAAATAATTTTTTGTAATGTATATATATATTATATATTAAGATTATCCAGTAGTACTCTCATATCCTCTGAAATATATTATATAGAAGATTTAGGTGCCCAGAAAAGGCCAAAGAGGAACAAGATAAAGAACAGCGCCTAGGCCAATAGGACAAGATTGTATATAAATATATATTCTGGCACTACTAGTCTAGTTATAGCAGGCCAATTATATATATATATATATAACAAGGATAAGACGGAACTGACTGAAGAAGAAGAGAAGGAAGGGAATGGAAGAAACAAGATATATTACACAATAATTAAATTATGAAAGCACAAAATAAACAGGCGGTTAAACCGACCATATGCATGTATGCGTATGCAAAATTAATTGTAAAAAACATATAAGCTTTATTAGAATTAACAAGCTTAAAGTAATTACAGGCACAAGGTAGTACAGATTTGCACTTACAGAAATCAGGGTAAATAAGAAGACTCAAGAACAAGGTAGAGAAGGTCAGGTTTTCTCTCAAGTGAGTTCTGGTTTGAGTTCTGCCTTACCTTAGAACGAGGTTCTCCTTTTATAGAAATAAGGAGTTCCTGTTTACAATAGTTAAAGTAAAACAGTGTAACAACCCGTGAGTGAATAGTGGGAACTGTTTGGGCACGGGGCTCATGGTGTCATCATTGTGTCTTCCAGCTGTCTCTGTGGGCGACTGCTTTGGGCGCAAGATGACAAATTAGTATTCGGTCGTCTCTGTGTCTTCCAGCTGTCTTTGTGGGTGACTGCTTTTAGGCGCAGAGTGGCAATTATCTCAAAGAGGACTATATCGGTCTTCTTTGAACTCAAGTAGTAGTCAATCATCTTCCAGCTTTGGAATGCCTTCTGAGTCATGACCAAATATGTTACTGTACGAAGCCTCTGATGATGCTTCTGAATCGTTTTCAGAATTATCACTTGTAGACTTAGACTGTTGTTGTTCCAACAATTTTATCAAATCTTTTTTACCAAGTCTGTTGAGGATATTATCTTTGGCAGACTTAGAAGATTTCTTTGAGGATGAGCTAGTGGCTTTTCCTCTTGATGAAATAGTTGGTGAATCAGGGGCCTGAATTATCAGAGGATATTCAGGTATTATTGAACCAGATTTGATTGCAGGGAATTCCTTCTTGTCTTGTAAATCAGGGGTGACTTGAGGGAAATCTTTAATCATCTGGTTAATCACTTTTTCAGCATATCCAAACCTATCCCACCATTTTGTGAAATAAGCTCGGTCCATTATATTAGCATTTTTCTCATAAGTCCATTTGAAGATCCACGGCAGTTTGTAGTTCTTACAAAAATGGAGCTCATAAGGAAACATCTGTGAATGCCGGTTCAATTTTGTACCAGCAACTTGTTGATAAAATGTAAAAGCTCTGGCGAGCTGCTCAGGAAGATTCTGGGGAATTAATCCAAATTGGTCCCACCATTGGAGAAACCAGTAAGGGAAAATTCCTTTGAATCTTGTATCAAAATTAATGAACCATGAATGGCTCATATCTGGTACCTGAAAAAACATGAAACGTCTCCAGGCAGTTATATAATCAAAGTAATTATAACTCAGTGCAGAGTCTGGGAGTCTTTTAAGAGTCGATGGGTTGGTACCCCATTCCTCTTCTGTTGTAACTCGAAGAATATAGGCACTGTGATAGATTAGTTTGGTGGAGTCATTCTTATCATAAATAGGTTTTATGACAAGAGAGTTGGTGAGAATCAAGATACTGGAATAATACTGGAGATTTTTGGAGGAATCTTCAGATATCCAGTGGAAATTGGGGGGAAAATAAGAAGAGGCTATTTTAAACGGATCTGTAGAATTAGAACGACTGGGTTCTATATGGAACAAATGGGTAATAAATGGCTTCTTCATGTATTCAGATTTTCCTTTTGGGAGGAAAAACTGGGGAGTAATTAAAGTAGGACCTTTTGATGCAATTGCTTTTGCATATGGATCAAAAAGTGTAGAAACCGTAGACGCAAAAGTCGACGGTTGCGCAATTTTACCAAGAGGTGTGAACCTATTGGCAATATCTAGTGCTGTTGAAGCAGCACTAGGCACAATGGATGATCCAGACTCATTCTTGATGAGTTTTATACTGGGTATTGGAGGTGGGGGGTTCACTTTCTGTTTTTCTTTTCCTTTCTTCTTGTTTACGCTCATGGTTGGGTGTCTGCAAGAATTCTCTGGTAAGAAAATCAGGGATAGAATTATCAGTGCCTTTGATGTATTCAATATCAAAATAAAAAACACTTAATATACCTTGCCATCGTGCAAAAATATATTTTGATACAATGTTTTGAATATCTTGTTCTAAAACAAATTTAGCACTCATGCAGTCAATACGAAGTAAAAACTTCTTATTTAACAAATCAGATTGAAATTTGGAAATACATAGTACTATAGATAAAATTTCTTGTTTAATAGTACTATATTTTTCTTGTGCAGGGTTCCAGGTTCTAGAATGGAAACGAACAATTTGTTCAGAAGAACCTGGTGAAACAGATTGTTTCAGAATGCCACCATAACCAATGTTTGAGGCATCTGTCTCAACTATTTTAAATGAATCAGAAGTGGGGATACCAAGGCACGGGAGAGTTTTAACATGTGTTTTGATTTTCCTCACTATTTTAGTATGGATTTCTGTCCAAGGAGGAGGATTGGAAAGAAGTTTTTTGAACAAAGGACGACATTGTTTCCTCATATCCTTGTAGAAATCAGCAACATAGTTAAGAGATCCTAGAAATCTCTGTAACTGGTTTTTGTCAAGAATGACATCAGGGAATTTGTCGGCAAAATCAATGGCTCTTTGAATGGGCCTGATTTTCCCTTCAGAAATATCATAACCAATGAATCTGATCTTGGTTTGGAATAATTTGATCTTTTTCGCAGAAACGACAAGACCATTGAGTCTAATGATGTCTAGAAACAAATTTAAATGTTTCCAGTGTTCATCAATAGATTTGGAAAAAACAAGGACATCATCTATGTAGACGATGGTAAAAGCAGTGAACGAGTTGAAAATATTGTTCATGATATGTTGGAACTCACTAGGGGCATTTTTGAGACCGAATGACATCACATTCCATTCGAAATGACCAAAGGGGTTACAAAAGCTGTCTTATACCGGTCTGACTCGGCTATCTGGATTTGCCAAAACCCAGATTTGAGGTCAAATTTGGAGAAGACTACAGCATCGCTCAACCTATGAATTAAGTCATTTTTGTTGGGAATAGGATACCTAATCCACTGTAAGACTTTATTCAAAGGTTTGTAATTAATGACTAGACGAGGGTACCTCTCTCTAGTTCGGCCTTTTTTCGGACATAAAAAGCTGGGCAAGACCAAGGGGACTTGCTCTCTCTAATTATGCCTTTTTTCAACAAATCTGCAATTTCCTTTTTGCAAAATTCTAAAGTCTGACTATTCATCTGAATTGATCTGGCTTTAGTGGTGATTGTGTTTTCATCAAAATTTTTGATATAGGGTAAAGAAACGATGTGTTTCTTCCTATGCCAAAAAGTATTTGGTAAATCAGAACAAACATAAAAAACAAGACGCTTGTTAAAATCATCAATTTTTTAAATCAAAATGGGCGAAGATAAATGCTCAGAAATCTTTTTATATCTTATTTCCTGTTTGAGGAAATTCAGATGCTTTTGTTTTGCAGAAAGTAAAGATTTCAAACCTTTATCTTGATCAATCTCTTGACGAGATGCAAATTTGAATTTGACCTTTTGACCAAAAGGATCAGTAGTAATACCATCTTTTTCAGTCAAAAAAGGATATAAAGCCGAAATAAATGGAATGCCTAAAATCACTTTGTTAGACATGTTTTTGACTAAAACAGAAGGGATTTTAAAACAAACACTATTTTGGCAAACATGAGCGTTATTCAGCTCATAAGTAATTTTCATCTGAGATCCATTTGCAGAAAACAATCTCTCAGAAGATTTTTCAAAATATTTGCTAGGAATGAGTCCTTCCTAAATACAATTCAGGTCTGATCCGGAATCAATCATAGCAACAACAAAAAATTGAAAATCATGGGCAACCACAATGGTAACCCTTGAAAACCATTTTGGAGGAATCGTATGATGGATTAAACAAATCTGGTTATCAGCAGCTAACTCATGTTGGCTAGAATCGGAGTCGTTCGTTTGCTCATTATCAGAAGGGATGTCCTGATCAAGTTGTTTATCGATTTTAAACACTAAAAATTCTTGTTTTAAAATCTCATTTTCAGACTTAAGGTTGTTAACCTCAGATCTGAGTTCAACGATTTCTTTTTTAACAAGATTTATTTCGTGTTGCAAATCATTTGTAGAAATTTCCTTGGGTTTTTTCTTTTGAAATCTCTCCAAGGTTTCTTGAAAACTAATCCTGTGTTTAGAGGGTTCTGGTTCTTGGCGAACCATAACCTTCCTTAATTTAAGAAGATATTCTTCTTTGAGCTCAGGATTGGTTATTTGAGAAATCAAGGTTAGCAATAAATTCTCTTGTTCTTCAGACTTGATAAGAGTATGAATTGTCTTTCCTTCAGTCTGGCAACAAGTATCATTACAATTGTAACCTAGCTTAGGACCAGTGGAATCTGGAAATTCAGTTTCTGAGTGATATTCTGAATCACTAGAACTGAACTCGAGGATATCAGATGATGAAGAGGAAGCTATTTCTAGGAGTCGAAATAGTTCTTCTTTATCATTGCTATCAATATTCAACCGATTAAGCTTCTTTTTAAATTTTTTATCCTTTTTGGATTTCTGGGGACATTTATTAGCAAAATGTCCTGGATTGCCACAGATATAACATTTTGCTTGAGAAGAATCTTTAGATTTCTTTTTCTTAGAAAATGGCTTAGAAAATGGTTTTTTATAAGTTTTCTTATAAAATTCATCATGGGGTTTTCTCCTGATACCACCATGAGGTTTAGAAAACTTGTGTCTCCTTTTAGAGGGAGCTATAGCAGGAAGTCCAAATTGTTCACAAAATGTTCCCATTTCATATTTGGCTTTCTTGCTATTTCTCATCTACTCTCGGAGCATTCTTTGATCATTACACATACTAATACCAAGTTTCTTTATTACTACACAGATATCACCATAGGTGTATGTATCGTAATTAAGAGACCCAGTAACAGTAAGTTCATCCTTCACCTTGTAGGCAAACAAGCGAGGTAAACCATCAATAAATTTCTCCTTCCAGTAAGGCTTTTAGCTATCATCACGAAGCATTACTTTGGAAATAAAAACATCTTGGTACCATCTATAATCAGACATCTGATGACATCTAAGATTATTTAACTGGTCGCTGATACGACTGGTTATATCAGATGGTGTGCCAATAAAATGTTTTAAAATTGTATAAATCAAAGTATTAACTCCATCAGATTGGGCAGATCCAATGGTTTCATCAAAAATAGGAAACCCTTCATCATTACACTTGACAGCGTTCTGAATGGTTTCCTTAGCATCTCTGGTCAGGTGTTTATCCCACCAGTTTCTTAAAACACCGGAAAATCCTTGTGTTAAAATCTTAACAATATCAGGCTGTCTGATATTATTATTTACATAAGCATTTGCTACAAGGGACATTTTACTCATGGTATTCATGATCTCCTGTTCAGAGAAACCATCAATATTCTATTCATAAACCTTGTCAGCAGAGTAAGAAGATTGGCTTTGAAAAACTTTTTCTTCAAACTGTAAATCAGGAGGAGTAGGCCTGGAATACCAGTTCTTCGTCAGACTCATTGGTTTGGGCCATTTTGAAGAAAATCTGGCAATTTCAAGTTTTAAAACAATATCTTGAAAATTGTTTTCAAGTAAATCAAGATCTTTTTCTTCAGATGAGTGATCGTTAGAGGACTCATCTGTAGTTTCAATAAGAACTTCTTCTTCTACTTCTTTGTTAGACAAAATACTAGTAGAAGGCTGTTCTTTTTTCAGATCATTAAGCATTTGATCGATCTTATCTAAAGTCTGTGCCTGAGGATTTTTAAAATCAATTTTGGCTCGACTTTCAGGTAAGATAATCAAAGGTTTTTCAATCATTTTCTTTGGTTGATCTGTTTTAGAAACCAAAGGAATAGGATCAGGTTTTTCAACATTTTCTTCAATCCGATCTAACTGTTGTCCGATCGTATGAAGAGCAAGATTCACAAAATTATTTTGAGAAATAACCTTTTTTGTTTCTTTGAGAATCTTGTCCTTCTCAGGATCTCTGGAAACAGTTTCCGAGATTTTGAAAGGTGAAGCTGATATCTCAACTCCCTTATGGGTGATGAGAACAGTCTCCAAAGGTGGATGGCTTGACTGAACTACCATCTTACCTTCTTCCTGGACAAAATTAGTTTTAACAACGTTTAAAGTGTTGTTAGAAACATAAATATTTTCAACAAAATCAAAGAAAAGAATATGCTTTTGCTGCTTATTCATTTCTTCTTTCCATTTCCGTTTAACACGTTGTTTTTCTTTTTCAGAATACTTTGCATGATAGGCTTTTCGCCTTGCATTGTTTTTTGAAAGTTTGTATTCTTCAAAAAGATAAATAAGATCAAACGCAAATGGTTTATTCAACACAGTTAGACTGTGATGAACCTGTGGTGCAACACGAGCTACCATATCTGAAGCTGTAGGTGATATAGGAGATTCCTCTTCTTTATCGGCTTCATTATGAATAGGCTGGTCCTTAGAGGATCCAACATCCTGTGCAGAATAAAAAGCAGAAGTAACTTGAGAGGACGTAGAAAGTCCTTTCAGTTTTAAAACAGGATTAATAGGTTGGGTTGTTTTAACAGAATCTTCCAGAAATTGTTTGAGATTTTGGTCTCTTCTTACTGGAATTTCTGACCCTTCAAAAGAAGAACTAGATCCAGCATAAGAATTTATTCTTAGCCCTGGAGATCTATTCTGCTCAAAACTAATTTTAATGGTTCCATCCAGATACTGTTGAATGTTACTTGGATAACTATCAACAGGATTTCTAGGAATAGGAGGAACTTCTTCTTCCAAAATCCATTCTTTGGGAAGAGTTATATCTTTCTAAAAAACCATTTTTGGAGTTGAAACTTCCGCATCTGGGGTTGAACTCTGGATCAGAAGAGTTTTTCCCTGGATGGGTTTTGCAATTGCTTTTGGATTTAAATTCGTTTTTAAAAGACGATAATAAATCCTGTAAATCAAAGTGAGGGGTTTGCTTCCTTCAAGCATGTCATAACCAGAGGTTAAAATATTTAAAGTTAAACATTTTGAAATATGATTATCATCAATTGCAATGGTTAAATCAGGATAACAATTAAAATGGATTGGTCCATCCGTTAAGGAGGATTGGATCATTCCAAGAATACTTGTTTCAAAATGATTGAATCTGGCATCCCTTAGACAGAAAAGAACGGATGCATTGATGCCTCTCCTTGTTAAAAGTTTGGCAGCAATTTGGACAGATCCAATATGTATATATCTAAATCCTTCCTGCAAGAATTTTAGCATCTGGTCTTTTGGGAACAGATAGCATTTTTCTTGGGATTTAGATATAGCATAAGTTTGTTCAACAGTACGCACGCAAAATTGTGTGTGCAAAGTTCTTTCAAACCAGTTGGTTCGATAGATTTTATTAACATCAAGTTTTGGAATCTTCCATGATCCCAGCACAGAAGACTCAGTTGCTTCAAAAGTACAGTCTTCCTCATTAACTATGTCAGGCGGCATAGTCGACCTGGAACTAATTGTTGAATTGGATCTATTTATCCAACTCATTTTGTCCTAGGACAACACCGACCGTCGCATCTCAAGGGTCTGCGAACTTACCACTCTCGGCCTTCGGGTTTGAACCTATATCTGCCCTAAACGCCAACCTTGGCTTCAACACGGGACTTACCAGGTTCCTGACCTACTTGTCGAAAGATGATCCTGAACCAACCAAAGTAGAAACTCCGAGTGGGGTTGTCAGAAAACAAAATAAGTTTAACAAAGAAGAATCAACTTCAAGAGGTTACAAATAGTACAAGTGATGACGATGGTTTCCCCTTCATAACGATACAATTATATATGTTGCTAGTGACCTTCTAGGTTTTACCCTTACAGGGTTACAAATCATGGCAGCGATCTTTTAGGTTTTACGACCCACAAAATGTAACAACTTCTAGTGATCTTTTGTAGGTATTATGCTTGTCGTTTCCATGCAGAAGATGCAAAATTTATTCAGCAAGCACCTTCCAGCTAGCTAGCTACCAATATTAATTAATATTCCAACCATGCATCTTCCCAACCAAAATACTATAAAACCAACCACGTTCCTCCATTCTTTTCCATGCACATTTTCTCTTCGGCCCCAAATGTCCTTGATGGTTCTGTTAATGCTTTTGCCAGCTTTCAGCTGCCTTTTTCAGTTGATGATCAGTTTCCATACTTGTGCCTCGAAACCCATTGATCTCACAAAAGGGTTCATCTCCCTCCCGCTTAATCGATCAAATTTAGTCGTACAAAAACCCTACGACGTACCTGAAAATCATCGATACAGTTTCACCAATGGAGTTCACAAACTGTGGGTATATTCTACAGACAAGCCTCACTCTCCTGCCAGCAAAACGAATCCCCGCACTGAGATCCGCGTACAAGTAAGCACTCCTAGTGCGGAAAGAAAAATATATAAGCTAGGATCGATCGATAACCATAATCAAGTGTGTGTGTATATATATATATATATATATATATAGTTTATATATTAAGTTGGAAGCATTTAATTATGTTGCTTTATATATACTGAAATCTTAGGACTAAATCGATCATGCGTTCTTAATTTCCTTGAAAACGAAAGAAAATATCCAAAAGGTAATTGAGAAGAATTCTATGTAACTCCTGTCATTAATTATTAGGAGCCTGCATGCAGCTTGAATTAAGCTCAAGATTAGGCTTCGATCGCTAGAACCATGCTCCTCTAGAACTTTTAAAACTCCTTAAATATAACTTGTTTGCTATTCATGTTATCACTGTATATATAACAAAAGGACTTGCTCTACATGCACATGAGGCCAGACCAGAAGATAAAACAAAACTAAATTATAACAAGCTGCATGTTACCTATTTGCAATGCATCCACAACAACATCGATCCAAATCAATTATAAATACCCTTGTCTATCTGTATCATTTCGCTCATCAGATTGTACTACACCTCCCTGTTTAATTCTAGAGACAAAAAACATGGGTGTAGATTTCCATTACATTGCCCTTGTAGTTTTAACTTTTCTGATATTCACGGATAAGGCCGCAACCGGGAGGCCAACGGATCCAACCCATGGCTTCGTGGAGCTCCCTCTGAACACATCCAACTTTCATATCCAGAAGCCATATGACTTGCCGGTAACAGAGCGGTACAGCTTTGTGGATGGAGTCCACAAACTATGGGTGTACTCCTCAGACAAACCTCTCTCTAAAAACAGTCCCACCAAACCTCGTACAGAGATCCTCATAAGCGTAAACATTTTGTATTTATACTCTCTTTATATATAATTGCTTGGTAGTACTGTTCGTTCCTTTCATGATCTCCTGGCTCAATCACAGCCACTTATATATTTCCGGCATGAAGTTTGATTTTCCTCATAAAATCTAATTAATTTTCTTTTATCTTTCTGCATTGGGGTTAAATTTAGGCGCCCATTCACAAACATAACTTAATTTAAGTACGAAGTTCAATCTTCCATCCATAGTAATTAGTTTGATATATATATATATATATGAATGCTGTCCTCACTAATCATCATGAATATCTTTCAGGGATATGATTATTCTTCTGGTGTTTGGCAATTCGAAGCATATGGGTACGTGCCATGTGGTACATCCGGCGTCTGCGTCATGCAAGTGTTTGGATCAAGCCCTCCACATGCCACAACCCTAATGCTTCGAGTATATAATGATTCGCTCTCTTACTATAGGGCTCCGGTCCTCGTCCCCAACATTTACGACACATGGTTTCGGCTAAACGTAATCCATGACGTTGAAGCCTCGAATGTAAAGGTGTATATAGATGGAATTCTCAAGTACGAGGCAAGTGGCCGTGGGGGGAAATCGCATTACTTCAAATGTGGAGTCTATGCACAGAATGATGATTCTTTCTATATGGAGTCCCGTTGGAAGGGAATCAAAGTTCTTAAAAAATGACATGCATATTGATTGATCATCCTTTTAATAATATATAATTCTCGATCGAGTACGCGGTTTGTAAGGGTACTATGTTTAATTATTACGGGGCCTAGCTTGGAAGATGATCATGATCATTAATGTTATATTCCCTTCATTAATAAAATTAACCTCTTGCTTTTCCTGCGGGCATGCATGCAAGTGTTTTGTACGTACGTACCTACCCTTAATTTGTCTCATTCTCTTCTTTATCTTTACTCTGCTTATATATATATATATATATATATATATATATATGATATTTTGAAGACTATATATTTATAGATTTAGTCATGGCAAAGGACAAAACTCCGTGACCTTAAATGATCCAAGAAACTACATACATTTGAGAATTAAGGGGTGTGACCAAGTGAATGATAGATAAAAAAAAAAATAGCTAGCTAGCGGCCGTTAGGTACTGATATAGCTAGTTAGATC